>NC_090777.1:25765000-25767500 GCF_040054535.1 Antennarius striatus | reverse complement strand
GTTGGACACCTGTGTCTTCTTTAGGTCTGGGGTTTAAATGCATCATTTGACATTTGAGAGGAAGACCTCAAACGAGTCTGGTTCTGGTTCTGGTTTTGTTGTGTTTGGTTCTGGTTCTGTTTGGTTCTGGTTCTGGTCTGAGTCGCTCCGTTTCTTCCTAACACACCTTCCCCTCCTGTCTGCAGTGCGTGGACGGCGTGTCGGGGTCGGACTCCTCGCTGAAGCGCGTGGCGGTGGTGGAGGATTTCTTCGACATCATCTACGCCATGCACGTGGAGATGAACAACGACCCCAGCAAGGCGCCGAAGCACGCGGGCCAGAAGAAGACCTATAAAGCCGTAAGAACGCCGCGTTCGTCCTGTTGCATCACCGTCCCGTCTGTTGCTTCACGCTCCTCATCTGCCCTCTGCCCTCCTCTCTCTTCCTCTTCTTCGGGCATCATTCCTCTTTTACTGCCCCAGGCCTCCAACAGCCGTCGTCACGCCGGTCAGGTTCCAGTTTCAGGATCAGACGAGTCGAAATTCGTCTGAATCTCAGGACAGAACATTTCTAAATAACAGAGTGACTGAAATCTAAGGTTATAACAAAAAACAACAACCATTGGCTTTGATTGGTTCAATTCAAAGCAGAAGTCGACATAAAATATTGAATGTAAATGATTCAGATCAAATCATCTGACAAATATTTATAATTATTATTATAATAATTATTATTGTATATTATTATTATTATTATTATTATTATTATTATTATTAATAATAATAATATAGTGTCAACACAAACTCATTGGCGTTAAAACTGCCTGCTGGAGGTCCTGCTCTGCTTTATCCGCTGCTGACGCCGCCCTCTTCTGGTCAAAGTGAGGAAATGCAGCTCCTGCAGATTCTGTCACTTTCTCTCTCTGGTTTTTCTTGCCACATCTCTTCAAGGCTGAGTGCAACCAAAAGCGTTGAATGGCATCACACACACACACACACAAACACACACACACACACACACACACACACACACACACACACACACACACACACACACACACACACACACACACACACAAACAACCCCATCCATCCACCCCCCTGGTCCTCTTTGTGTGTCTCTTCAGAATAAATGTCAGATTTATGCACGTTCAAACATTCAGACACACCTCCTTCAAAATAAAGCTCCTTTCTGACCCATCTTTTTTTGTGTGTGGGGATGGGAGTGGCGGGGGGGGGTCTGTCTCGTCATTCTGGGCTCTTTCTTTCCATTCGTTGAAATGTGGACGGCTCAGAAACCGTTTCAGCGGTTCGGTAATCAGCTGTAATCTCATCCTGCAGGCTGGTTTGTGGTTTGTTGGAGTCAGAACAACACGTCTGAAAAGAAAAAAAAACCACAAACCCCTCCCTCGTTTTTCAGCGCAGACACGACAGGCAGCATAGCATCGACCGCTGATTCAAGTTTTAACATTTAAAGTTGAACAAAAATAACAAAACAAACAAAAATAAGACTCAATAAAACTGTAAATTTCAAGAAATCTCTGGTGAGTCCTTCACAATAAAAGCATCAGTAAGAGCATGACAGTTGGCTTCATGCTAAGCTACCGTATCGGCTAAGCTGAGCTAAGTTAAGCTAAGCTAAGCTGCTACACCTGCTGGTTCAGTTGTTAGATGCTATTTGCTCATGAACATGCACCTTCATCATCTTCATCACCTGTCCATCTAAATGGAATGCCCCCCCCACCCCTTCTCTCTCACTCAGATCGCTGAGACCTACGCCTTCTTGCCCCGGGAGGCGGTCACTCGTTTCCTGATGAGCTGTGGGGAGTGTCAGAAGAGGATGCACATCAGCACGGCGGGGCAGGACTGCAAAGGTACGCCCCCCCCAACCCCCCCCCCCAAGGGTCAGGTGACGCTGGTCAGGTGACACGTGCGTTCTAAGCAGAACAATAGCTTATCTCAGCTACTGTTAGTGCCGTGATGCTAACACCCCCCATTATTCTCCGACTGGAACCCTCAAGGCCCCCCCAATCTGTTTTTCTCTCCTCCATTCCTCTCCACCCCCCCACCCCCAGGTTGTCCATCTCTGTTTTTTATCCTCTACCCACCACGCCGCTTCCAGCTCGTCTCTTTCTTCCTCCCCCCATCCGTCCCATCCCTGTATCGCCCCCCACCCCCCCCACAAGGCTTTCTCCTTGTCCCTCATTAACGGAGGAGTCATTGGAGTGTCCTGTCTCTCTCCTCAATTAGCCTAATTAATGTCTTTTAACAAAGAAAATGGCTCAGGAAACAGGCTCCTTTTCCACATGGGGGGGGGGGGGCGTGGCCATTTTGAGGAGGGGGGGGTGTGGGGGTTAGAGGAGAGACGGCGGAATGAGAGCGAGCTCAGAGGAGGACAAAAGACGACGAAGGCTTGACTCCACAAAGAGTTGTTGTCGTGACTCCGAGTCCTTCGACCGACGCGAGTCACAGTTTAGAAAGACTGAAGAGTAAACAGTAAACATGTTTACAAACAACAACAT
>NC_090777.1:25685000-25762500 GCF_040054535.1 Antennarius striatus | reverse complement strand
TGGCTCTGCCTGGATGAGGAAGAGGAGGAGGAGGAGGATGTGGGAATAAAAAAAGGAAATTTGTAGGTGAGGGTGGGATTCAGGGGATGGGGGTGAGGGTGGGGGTGAGGGTGGGGGGAGGAATTAAAAAAAAGAGAATGAGGTGGTTCATTATCATTTATGGGCTCCCCTTTTCTGTCCACCGGCCCATTATTCCAGCTCCCTCCAGAGGAACGTTTCATTATTTTTGGGAGGAGGGGTGTGTGTGTGTGTGTGTGTGTGTGTGTGTGTGTGTGTGTGTGTGTGTGTGTGTGTGTGTGTGTGTGTGTGTGTGTGTGCGCGCGTGTGTGTGTGTGCAAAGGGTTGGGGGTTGGTGTTATCATTATTGAAAGAGAAGACAGCTGAAAGGGAAGGAGCGGCCTTGAACATCCTCGGGAACAAAAAGCTTTTTGTTGGTTGTGAAATGAATAAAATCCAGAATCAGGTTTTTTTTTTTTCTTTTTTCCGAACATCTTTTATTCTTGGTGGATGAACCGGATCCAGAACTCTGAGCCGCTCCGACTTTCAACCAATCAGGATGTGAAGGTAGCAGTAAGGGGCACCTATAGAACCCGAGCGACGCTCCTTCACCTGAACCTTCCAGCAGCAGCCCTGGGTGATTTCAACCTGCGTCGTTGTCTTACAGGCGGAGTGCGTCAGTAGAAACCTTTTCGACGACGGTACGCTAGCTGAACCCTATGGATATGAAACACGTGCAGACGTTAGCCGGCGCTAACGCTCACATGGAGTCTTTTCCTTGAGGCCCTCGGGTGTGGTTTGCACCAGGGGGCGTGACCTTTATCCCGTAACCATCAGTCCCGAGTCTCTCTTGTGTATTCCGTAGAAACGCCATGGAAACGGCCCTGGAAGAGAAATCCTCTTCATGGCTTGAAGTGTTCAGTAACCTCAAAAAAAGCAGATGGAAGCTGAATGAGAACAAATGATTGGTTTAAACCAAGACCTGAAACCTTGAAACCAACACCAAAGGCACAGAATCCAGACGATCCGGATCTGACCGGTCGTCCATCCTCCCCGGAAGTTGAGAAGGAATATTCCTGCTAGTGTTTTTTAATCTTCAGTCTCCTCTGAATCCATTCAGAATCTTCTGTGGGACCGGAAGTTCTAAACGTTTCAATAGAGATGCTGTTGGACACGCATGGCTGTAGTTCCACCTTCTGCCTATAGGTGGCAGATTTGTCATATAAAAGCATGAGAAGACACATGCTGCTGCTTCACACACACACACACACACACACACACACACACACACACACACGTGCGCGCGCAGTGTGTGTGTGTTTTTCTGAATGAACATCCCTTTGAACGTGGACTTTTTTTTTTTTTAATCTACAGCTGTTTATGTGAGTTTGGTTTGTGATCCTCAGAATTTTTAATTTTTAATTTTTTTTTTTAATCTTTAAATCGTCATTTTTATAAATAACAAACAAACTAAAAACAAATCAGAGGAGTTTGTCAGGATGAGGGTTCAGTTGGATCGATTAAACTTAAATCTTCACGCTGAAATAAGAGAGAGAGAGAGAGATCCTTTGCGCTCTCTCTCTCTCTCTCTCTCTCCCCTACTCTGGCTGTGACGTCATCGCGCGTGGTCCCGCCCCTCCCGGTTTCCACCGACCGTGTCGAGGGTCCTGCCGCTCTCACTCCCTCCCGTCCTCCAGCCGGTGCTGTTGGCCCTGAGAATAAACAGAGGCGCACCGGAGGCTTATGAACGAACCGGTGACCGTCACCGGAGGACCGGAGCAGCGCGAGGCCGACCTTCATGTTCCAAACCCGGCTCAGGTGAAGGTAGGGAGGCGTCCCCCGCACGTTCGATTATTGATCGCTATTCCGGAGTGTTCTCCACTGTTTCTCTTCCCTCCCTGCACGCTGCCTGCCTGCAGAGCTCTCCTCCTCCTCCTCCTCCTCCTCTTCCTCCTCCCTTCTCCAAAACCTCGCTGATCGATCATCCTGATCAGACAGGAAATAAACGGCCGCCCGTGTTTGGTTATTAACATTCGGTAATTTGATTCATAAGTTGCATCGCTGCCAGCGCTCTGCTCTTCCTCTCCTCCTCCCCTCTTCTTCCTCTCCTCCTCTTCCTCCTCCTCGCCGGTGCGCGCTCCTGTGTCGGAGGGCAACGGGCTCCGCGCCACACCGCCTGTGGTTCGTACGTTGTGTGTGTGTGTGTGTGTGTGTGTGTGTGTGTGTGTGTCCGGTCGTTGCGTCTTGCGGCACAGGCCAGCATCACCGGTGCCGTTACCGGAACACCACCGGTCATCAGTGCGCGTCTCGGCCGGAGCGGAGCGCAGGAGGCCCGGAGCGCTCCTGACGCACACCGTCACGGTGCTGCGCGCTGTGGCGGAGAGCGTGTGCGTGTTTACGTCCACTTGTGTGTGTGTGTGTGTGTGTGTGTGTGTGTGTGTGTGTGTGTGTGTGTGTGAGGGGTGGGGGGCGTGGATGACCACACTCCCACACATAGGAACAATTGGTGGCACGTGCCAAGCATTTAAACAGTGGAGAATAGACTAACAGGACATCCATCCATCCATCCATCCATCCATCCATCCAGGATGGATGTGTTTTTTTGTGTGTAATCAAGAAAATATTTCCGTTTCATTTCTGAACATGTAATGAAGTGAAATCGTCCGTGCTTCGTCTTTCTCTCCACACAAATAAAAAGTTTTCTGTTCAGTCGTTTTCTTGGATTTCTGAACCAGCTGACGTCGGATCCCGCTGGAAACGCTTTGCTTCCGGGTTGAAAGTTGTTGTTTTTTTGTTTTGTTTTTTGATAAGGAACCCTGGGAATAAATACTAAATATGATGATTTGACGCTAGTAGCCTCAAGGGCGAGTAGATTGTCTTAGAATCGGGGCGATGGAACGTCAGTCACGCTTCCTTTGCTTGAGGAATAGCTCTACCGTTGTCTTGTTTACTGTCAACAAACCAAACCCAGTCTGGTTTCAGCATCGACTTGGACTCGGCGTGAGCGGCATGGTTTATGAGAACAGGTTCTGCTCTGGGAAGGGGCGGGTTCTGTCAGGTCAGGGGTCAAATTCTGGATTCCGTGCCCAAGGGTCCTTCGTCGGAGGCAGGGGCTTACAGACGGCGGTCCTCCACCTGAAGGACAGACTGTAAAGTGTGCGTTGTACCTGTTGCCATGGCAGCGCCTCCTCCTCGTTAATGCTTCATCACCGTCAGGAGTCAGGAACCGCTTCCTGGCAGCGTCTCGGTGACGGATCGATCTCTGACACAACGGAGTTCCTGCTGGATGGAGAAGTGGAGTTTCACGTGGCCTGACCTTTGACCTTCACTGATGGGTTTGTTCACACCTCAAGGTCAGAGGTGCGAACGTACCGGCTGGTGTTTGTTGAGGTGTCGTTGCTCACGTCAGGTTTAAGGAAATGAAGAGTTTTTCTTTTGTGTTTTGAACGTAATTTCTCCGATAACGCACCGATACATTGATTCTGCGCCGTGATACCGCCACCTACTGGCTCGGCATGCACACTACAGCACCTTCAACCCTTTTGGGTTTTTTTTTAAATGTTTCTGGGATCTTTTCCAAAACATTTTTTTTTCATCATTTTTCACACACAGACTCAGACCTTTTCAGTCAATTTGATGCAGGCATCAAAGGGTTACTACCCCGCCCAACCCCCACCTATTACCCCCACACCTGCTGCCAGGGGACAGGACGACTCATAGAGCCTCTTAGCTCCTCTCGGCTCCAAAATAACTCCTGTTTCCCCCTGACCCGGCCATGTGCTGAGCGGGAGGAGGCCGCTCCTCTAATCCCCTTTCCTCTTCATCCTCCTCCTCTTATCTCTCGCCTCCCTCTGGAGTTTGTCTCCATCTTTTGCTCCATCTCGGGAAATCCTCAAATTCCCACCGCTAGGACATTTTCCATTTAGTTTAGCAATTATTCTAATTATCACGTCTGTCAAGGTGATGCATGAACGTGTGTTTTTATCCCGGCAGTGTTCCAGAAATGCTCTGATTAGCGATAAAAATCAAAAACAAACAAACAAACAACACAAGCAGGATGTGCAGCTAAAGCAACGTGTCTTATTATTAATCGATTAATCATTCCAGCTGCATTCGTGTCCGTTGTTTTGCTGATCAATCAATAAATCATGTCTGTGGAATGTATAGAAATGTAAATCACACCCCCCCCCTACCACCACCACCACCACCACTTGAGCCTGATGCGTTTTCATTCTGGTGGGTGGTCTGACATCCGTCTGGAACCGAGGCGTGAGCGTGGTGAAGTCCAGACGGTCACGAGCAGAGAGGCATGAAATGCAGAGGAATGTTTGTGGTGCGATGACGCAGGCCCGACGCTCCTCATGCGGGACGAAGATGTGTAAATACTCGCAATCAGAAGAGAAATTCATGCACCGTGGGATCATGGGAGTTGTAGTCCAAAGACCAAAGATTGGTGTTTGCTTGTAAAACTAAATGTTTACCCAATTTTTCTTTCAGCAACAAAGAATAGAAGTCTTTTGCTGATGTGTGGTTTTCGTTTCCGTGGTAACCGTTAAACTCAGTCTCGATCTCTGTGGGATTTGGCCCGTTTGTTGTCGTTAGTCGTGGAAATTTCTTCCTTAGATCTGCAGTGAAAAGAGACGACGTACCTTGAACACACCACAATGGCAGGCTGGAGGCGCTACGGTTAAAAAGTTTATCTAAATAGTTTATTGATGGAAAACGATGGAGACAGATTGAGAGATAATGATCCGATTGGAGTAGACTAAGTACAGGTCATGTGACCCCTCGCTTTCGGATTGTTAGTTTGCTACGAGTTAGTGCTAGTGCATTTCTTTTTGGCTAAGGAATGCATAAGCATTTAATTTAAATATAAGAATTCATGCTGTTTGGTATTATCTGCTGGTGATGATGATGATGGTGATGGTCCAGCCTTCGCTGCTCTCTCTGCTCTCCACAGCCGGAGCTTCTCGGTGTCGGCCTGCCTCCGGCTGGTGGGCGTTCCCTCGTGCTCGGCGCTCGTTGAACTCGGCCTGTGTGCAAACTCGCAGCTTGATTAGCATCGCCTGAGGCGGCGAGGAGCGCCGGGGCTTTCTGGTGGAGCCGTGAAGCGAAGGGAGGTCAAGCTGAACGCTCGTGAATGTAAATACAGTCGACGGAAGGAGAACCCTGCCGTCCGTGTTCACGTTCCGTTCTGCAGGAAGTGAACGTCGGGGTGTGATTGGTGCGTTCAAAGACTCTGAAATCTCCCGGTGGTCTCTTTCTGAAAACAACATCCTTCCTCTTCTCATGTTTGTTTAAAACAATCTCAGCTGCTCCTCCAGGCAGGTGTGGGCGGTGAAGCGGAGCCGGGTGGAGTTTAGTGAAGCACCAAGGGTTAAAACTGTGGTGTGGCGCCGGTGTCTTCATGGTTCACTCATCTTCTGTTTTTATTTTAAATCTAAAAAAAACATCTTCTTTCTTTTTTTTTTTTTCTGTCTTTGATTACAAACACGTTATTAATTATTGATTATTAAAGAATCAAAGAATCGATTGTTCTTTGTAACAAACATCCAAACAGATGAACAACAGACTCCTGACAAAACAGTTGTATGAAGTTCAGAACTGAGAGGTCAGTTAGTCGTCTCTTAATAACTGCCATGGAGGTGGAGCTCACGTCAAACCGGCCAATCAGGTGTGATTACTGACAAAAGAGGCGTGGCTCTGAGGTCTGGTGGGCGTCGTCTCGTCTTAATGTCCACCAAGAAAGCATTTCTGATGACGACTCATCAGGAGTGTCAGATCCGTCATTTCAGGAACACCAGAAGAAGAAGAAGAAGGAGGAGGAGGAGCAGGAAGTGAGCTCCTCCTTCAGACAGGTGAACTCCGCCCCAGGGGCGGGGTTTCATCTGATCTAGATCGTTTTCACAGGCGAATTACAGACAATTAGGTGGAACATGTCTGTCTGTCGTCATCATGTGACCTTCTCATTTGTTTCATGAGACTCATCTCTGTTTCTTTCCCTTCTCATGTTGACCTCTGGTTCAAATCCCTCACTCAGTTTATGGGTTCAACTGCAGCTCGATAGCATGTGTGTGTGTGTGTGTGTGTGTGTGTCCGGCAGTGACCTTTGCCTGCTGTAATCCGTGGTGTGTTTCCCAGGGATTGCTTCCTGTAGGGGAAAGGGGTTAATCGTGCTGCTCGGGGCAGATTTGTGACTGACTGGATTAAGCGGGGCTCAGAGTGTTGGACACTCCACTAATCTCCGGTATCCACGCCCGGACGGCCGTCGCTGAAGGACAGACGGACCTGTTGGTTCATCCCCTGGTTGACTGACTGCTTCCTTGATCGACTGACCGGATGACTGACAGATCCGGCGCCGGGGGGAGTGGTTGGATTGGTGTCTGACGGACAGATGACCCCTAGTGTCAAACCAGAGCTGGAAAAGAAAGCTTGCGCTCTTATCGGGGTAGAAATGTCTTTTCTTTTGTCCACGCCCTTTTTTTTTTTTTTTTTATCAGCTAACTTTGGGTGGAAACCCTCGTCATGTTGATTTAAGGCTTTACAGTCGCCCCCCTCCCTGGTCTGAGTCAATGATTATCTCGGCGCGGTGCAGAATGAACCCGTTGGTATTTCACCTGCAGGCGGGTCGGTTTGGACCCATTTCTAGCAGGAATGTGCTAGCGCTAGCTGAGGGCGGCTACATTTGACATAGCGCTGCACCGTTGGTTGTCAGTTCCTCATGACAGCAGCGGCGCTAGCACCTTGTTTCCATGCGTAGCACTGATTTTCCAGTAGCTCAAATGTCGCTCAGTACAAACGGTAACAAGAACCAACGCAGTCAGAGACTACAACATCCCGTGACACCCCTGAATTCAAAATTTTACCCTGACCTAGTTGCATAGGTCAAAGATCAAAGATAGTGATCTGACTTACTGTCATAGATCATAGCGAGTGCTTTGATCTATGGTCTTGCTCACACTGGCCTATCCCTCATCTTTCTCTCTTATCCGGTTCCTGGGTGCACAAAAGTTGAAATTTAACCTTGATCTAGTTTTCTCAAGGTCATGTTTCATCTTTCTATCTGCAACGGTTGAGAAGATATTTGGTGGACTAACGAACAGACGGACGGGCGAACACACGATCACCGACAATCACAATACGTCAGCGCTTTGAAGCAGGATGTTATTATTTAAACTCTAATTTAGCGTAAAGCTAGGCTAACTCCTAGCTTTCCTTGAGTGCAGCCGCTATGATCAAACAACACAAAAAGAATTTCATTTATATTGATTTCTAGCACAAGTGGCGCAAGCCGCTAACGCTATCTAGGCTTTGCGCCCCAGACATTCTCCTTTACAATGCGCGTCTTTTATTCAATATTCACTATTGTTCATCAGGGTAAAGTGTTGTGCTTTTATTTAGTCCACCTCCGTATTATTTTCAAGAACTCTTCATCGTCTCCTTTCACGACGCAGAGAAAGACGAAGTTACACCGAGACACGACTTCGGCCGCTGTGTGGATTAGACGTCATTACTCTTATTGTCTGGTCCCTGGAAGTTCAGTTTCCATGGTGATTATATAGAATATGTTATTGATGCAGGCATCCTACACACACACACACACACACACACACACACACACACACACACACACACACACACACACACACACCAGGTTGCTGGTGGATTTAACAGATGGGTGATGAAGGTCACTGGAAGCTTGACCTCCTTTCACACACAGAAACAAACACACACACACACACACACACACACACACACAAACACACACACACACACACACACACACACACACAGTTATTGTGTGTGTGTTCAAGCACACAATCACTGCGGTGTTGATTGTCGCATTTGGTTTTAATCCTAATGGTTGTCATTGTTTGGTCTTCCGAGCGTCAGAAAAGAGTTTTATTATTAATTTTGAAGAGATTTTCAATTCAACTCGATTCAAAAAACTTTATTTATCTCCAAGGGGCAATTGAAGTCCCATGAAGCAGCTGTATTGGTGCAAAAGAACACACGTTTTCTCTTTACTTTAATGGATAAACTTTAAGATGAGGATCATAAAATGTCCAAATTTCATTAAGTTCATTCATTAGATTTTATATTACAGAAAAACAAATTCTCTACAGTCTTCAGGCCACGCCCTAACTCAGTCTCCACCAATAGGAGGACACCAAACATGAGAAACCTGAACTGCGTCAGGAGGCCACGCCAACGACAATTGTATAATTGTTGTCATTGTTAACTGACTGACCTACAAAGGGCCGGATGTGGCCCGGGGGCCGTAGTTTGCGCAGGTCTGATGTAGAGTATGAATTCAGTACAATTAGAAGAAATAATCAAATACTTCAAGATGAGAAAAATTTTGTCTCTGAATTTTTCAAAATGATACAAAGTAAAAAGTTAAACCTTTTATTAAAATCAAATTGATCTGATAATTAAATTGATCTACGCGTCAAATAAACAGAAGTGCAACACACACAAAAAAAAAACCATAGTAAAAACTATAATGTGTGTTAGAACAGACGCTCCTCCTCCTGAGGAACTCAGCGACCAATCACATCCCTGATAAACGTGGACCATACACACACACACACACACACACACACACACACACACACACACACACACACACACACACACACACACACACACACACACACACACACACAGATCTTGTCTAATATCAAGACAAGGTCACTAGCTGTTTGGATTTGAACACAACAGCGATGCTCTTTATCTCTCTCTTTGTCTATCTGTCTCCCTCTCTTTCCTTGTCCCACCCCCCCGCCCCCAACCCCCCACCCTCTCTGATGAGACACTCGGGTTCCTGACATTTCTTCCTCATTGTGGGTCCTTGTCTTCCTTTTCACACAGTGTGTGTTGGATGTACTCTGATTACTCTGTGTAACTGTAACAATACTGGTCGTCTGGGGTTTCCATCATTTCCTTGTTGTGGGATCAGAGATGTTCTGTGGCTTCAGAACCCAGATTTAATTTCCTGCGAGGAATTTATTATTTATTACAGTAAAAACGTGAGGTTGTCTGTGTCTGTTTGGGTCGTCGGGTTCTGATCTCAGAGTTTAGGAGAGTTTGTAGAGGGGGGCGGGGCTTGGGAGAGGCGGGGCTTAACTGGTTGGTGGAGGTTTGCACTCCAGATGCTCTCAATGCTCTTCATCCAAACCTGAATCAGAAACTCTGCCATCGCCAAACGTCTCTGGATCGCTTCTTCCTGTCTTGTCTGATCCGGAGGCATCATTAAACAGGAAGTGGAGGGCTGAGTCCATCGGTCTTCCTGTCATGTGACAGGTCATGGTTATCTCTTCCTGTCGTCGTCTGTGTCCAGTGAAGGTCAGCGGCGTCTTATTGATCCCGGCTCACCGTCTCTATTCCAGCCTTGGAATAACCTGACGGACGGACAGGACCCCGGTCAGGACGGTCGTCCGTCCGTCTGCCTGTTTTTACCGACATATAGCGTGTTTTTGTGTGTGCATGTGTGTGTGCATGTGTGTGTCTCATCGTTGATACCCAGACCCTCCTACAGACACACAAGAACACACACCTTCGCCTCAAGGCTGGTTTTCTCACCAATCAATATTCTGCAGTGGAGCTTCTCGGCCTGCGCCCTGTTAATCCATGTAAGGTGTGTGTGTGTGTACGTGTGTGTGTGTGTGTGCATGTAGTCTTATCAATATCTCCTCTCAGTGCCCCCCTCCCCTCCAGTCCTCATCGATCTCCGTGAGAGGCAGAGCAATCAGGATCATCTCGCCGTTGGTCCTGAATGCTGAGCGCCGTCACGCGTCTGACCAGCGCCCCCCCCCCCCACACACACACACACACACATTTCCCCCGTGTTATCGGGACGCGTGTCGGGACGCCGCGTCAGGGCGTGTTGGAGCAGCTCTCTTATCGCCGGAGCACTTTAGCCCAACAGTCACACTCTCAGCGTCGCCATGGTGAACCGGTTCAGTGCGACAGCTGATGTTCACGTTTGTCCATCTAAGATCGCTCACGAGCGTTTTAACCCCAGGAACAAGGTAGGAGGGGCCTAACGGAATGGGTTCTATCGATCCATCAGCCACGCTTTTTGGATCAGAACTTAAAACCTGCTCTTTGACTGAACTTCCTGTTGCCAGCAGCCAATCAGTGAAGGGATGCCTGGTCTAGGACGGTGACAATGAAAGACGGTCAGTGAGGTCGTCAGATATGCGAAATACGGAGGCGGAGCTTTTTCACTTGGCTTTTTCTGACACTCTGGCCAATTAGATGAAGGTCGAGGTCAGATCAGCTGATCTGACACGGCGCCTAATGATGACCTCATCTGGTTTCTGCTCGTAGTCGAACAATTGAGATGTCAAGACAGAAAAAAAACCATGTTTTTGTTGTCCTGATATTGATTTCTGTTGTTGACTTCCTGACAAATCGATTGATAATCAGTCGATGCAGCCTTCCGTAGTGTCTGTCACATCGGCCAATCACGTCGCTTCACAGGATGGATCAGGAGGTGTTGATAGACCAGTAGTTCCAGACGCATCAGCATCTTCACAGCAGACGACAGGACCTGGATCTGTTCCCATGGAAACCAACAAACTGAGCGAGGGTAGCAGTCGGTTCTGCGACGGTCGGAGAAGCAAACCATCGCCGTAGAGACGGGGGGGCTGCCAGGGTGGAGCTGGTGGGGGGAGGAGCTGGGAGCAGGAGGGGAGGTGGTGGCTGGTTGGCAGGGGTGATGGGATGCAGGGGAGGAAGAGAGGCAGAAGTGATGGGAAGTGATGGGTGGGGGGTGGAGGGGTGGGGAGGTGGAATGAAGCCATTTTTGAGAGTGAGGGAGGTGTCGGGGTTGGGCTCTGCAGCATCAGCACCGCCCCGAAAACAAAGAGAACAAAGAGGAGAAGGAGGAGAGAGCACACCTCCCCTCACCCCCCCCCCCATTGTAATTGATTTTTAAAAGATATTCTCTTTAATCAATCAATCAATCACTGGACGCGGGAGTGAATCACTCCTCCATCAGACCTCGGCGTATTTAATTCACTGCCGCACACGTGTGTTTCCTCATTACGTGTTGAAGTCGTGTTTTGGTTCCTTCTCTGTGATCCCTGCCGTCTGATTGGTTACTCAGCGGCGAGTATCTGCTGCTCCAGGAGCCTCGGGGAGAACATCGCTTCATGGTGTATAATTGGTGTTTGCAAAGAGTCCTGACGGCCCCTAATGGCCCCGTCTCCGGGGGGGGTGGGGGGGGAGCCGGCGGCGGCGTGGGCGGAACCAGCCAGAGACGACTTTGCTTTCACGCAAGAACGTTTTACAAAAGTTTGACGCACACGGTTGAGGTCATTTCACACATCCGGAGACGCACTCGCGTTTCCATGGGATCTGTTTCCGTGGCGTTTGTCGTCTTCCGTAAGGAAGAAGGGAGGAAGAGGAGTTGAATGAGTAGAGGTGGGATGGCAAGATGGTGAGAGCTCGGATAATTACAGGGGGAGATGCAAGAGACGTTTCTTCCCAGTCGTCCGGTTGCTAACCTGATTAGCTTAGCAACGCCAGAGGATGGGATCCGGCTGGCCAGCGCTGGAAACACACACATTCACACGAAAACATGGAGACGACAAGAGCTGTCAGGAAGAAAGAGGAGAAAGAGGTACTCGGTTTGAATTTTGGAGGAAGTTCTGGTGATGTGCTCAGCGGTGGAGGAGGAGGAGGAGGTTCTGGTGATGTGCTTGGCATTGGTGGAGGAGGTTGTGGAGATGTGCTCGGCATTGGTGGAGGAGGAGGAAGAGGTTCTGGTGATGTGCTTGGCATTGGTGGAGGAGGTTGTGGAGATGTGCTCGGCGGTGGTCAGTGAGGTCATCGTGTGAGGACGTGTCGCTGTGGACTGATTGTGTTTCCCAGCAGGCTGTGGAGACGGTGGGCGGCTTGTGGTCGGAAGATTCACTCTATTTATTCCTCCTCCTCATGCTTTCCACCTGCTGCTGCTTCTCCTCCCTCCTTCCCTCTCCTCCCACCATCCATCTTTCTCCACCGACCAGTGCTGAATTCCCACCTCCTTTTTCTGCCCCACATCTGCCTCCCGTCTCTTCTTGTTTGTCCATAAATCGAACCTTTCTCCTCCGTCCCCCCTTCTTCGTTCATCAGTTTGCCTTTAAGCTGAGATAAAAATCCCAGGTTTGAAGGGTTTCTCCATCGTAGACGCCTCCCTCTCTACTCTTTGAGGAAAGTTGGAGCACTAGTGACTCCTCTCACCTCCACTTTGGTAAAAATAGACAAAACATAAAGGAGCTGGTTAATTATTCATCCTGGGTGCACTTTACTGCTCATAATCTTCACCACAGTCATCATGACATCGCTGTCAGTGGTGCTCTGTGGCTGAGAGCTTCAGACTCGTGAGGAGAGGCTGATGGAAGCGTTTGTAGAAGTTGGTTTTATTTGCTTCGCTGGGGGTCAGATGTTGGGGACCCGCTGGAGGAACCCTTTAAATACTGGATGAAGAGGAGTCTGAAGGAAAAGAAAAGACTTGTTGACTTGGAAATAGGTCGATGTTCCCATCAGGGCTTTGAACCGGTTCATGGAACAAAAACGAAAACCAGAAACTTTACACTTTTTTTTAAAGTTATGGAACACAATTGGTTATTCAAAATAATAGAAGTTGAGGTCCATCCCCAGCAGTAAAAGACAAGACAGTCTCCCAATCAATTATATTCATAACAGGTAAACACTGCAGTCTGTCAATCTGAAAAAAAAGAAGAAGATTGATTTAGATATTAACTCATTGACTGCCAGTCATTTTCAGAGCAGAGTTCTGGAAATGACTGGCAGTCATTTGAAGCTTTGCAGCTTTGAAGCTTTGAAGCTTTGCATCTATCGGCCTATTTATGAATGGTGATGCTTTGTTGAATCACCAGCTGCCGCAGCTTCTCCGTCTCCCTCTAATTCTCCATCCTATGTTCCGTAACTGGATCAGTGGTGTTGTTCTGCTTACTGTAGGGACATACCTACAGTATATAAAGTAATTCCCTTAACTGTCAATTTAAAAGTCCTAAAGCTACCTACCTATTTATATTTACAAGGAACATTATTAACTAGTTGAGGAACGTTCAGGAACATCAATTCTTGGGTGGAATGTGAAACCGGAAACGTTACAATAGTGTTTCTGTTCGGAACGAACCGATTGGCTGAAAATTCTGGTGGTGGTGGGTTTGTCCAATTCATCCACCACCACTAACTCTGGGTTTTTAATCTTTATTCGTCATTCACACCCACGTAATATGACGTGAGAAATTTAAGTCACCTAAAACATCAGATATTCTGCATTGGAAACAATTAATCTAAAAACACAAAATGTGTTTTTGCTTTCGGTACTTTTTTGTTCCAATTTCATTCTTTCTTTTTTTTTTAATGCTTTTAATGTGAAAATCTTGCAGCATCTGTTGCAGTCAGTAGGAATCACAACAACGCTCTAAATTCCGCTCCGGTCTTGTGTGTGTCTGCGCATACATAAAATGTGTGTGTGTTCAGTGTTTCATTATGGGAGTAAGAACAATGGATTAAAGTGTGTTGTTGGGTTGGTGTGACGCTCCGAACCTGTTTGTGTGTTAATCTATCAGGTAGGATCGCTCATCTGTATGCAGATTAGGACAGCTCATTACCGAGGCCATTAACACACACACACACACACACACAGGCACACACACACACTTGGGCTGAGAGGGAGAAAATGAAGAAGAGATGCTGGGATAACATCTGATTGGACGAGTTGAACTTAAGTACTTGGTTCTAATATCTTTTTTGGTTTGAAGAGGAATTCTTTTTCCATGTCATCTGACAAATAATAATAATAATAATAATAATTATAATAATTACGATAAATAAATAGTTTAATTTTAATATTTTTATTTTTTTTTGTGTTTTTAAGGTCAATGATTTGTGGTCGCTGGCATGTTTGAATCTGTTCTGGTTTATTTACGCGTCTGATATGTTGGAACAGGTCCGACATTTCGTTTTGGGTTCTATCTATCCATCCACCACCACCGCCACCTTCTCTTTCTCTATTTCTCTCACCTCTAGAACGTGTGCTTTTATGCAAAGTGCATCAACGTACGTTGTGTATACTGCATAATTTCATCATATTTATAACTTTTATATGGTTGTAGTTGGTAGATCCTTTTGAGTTGGTCATTTTATAAGTAGCTCGCATGCTGAGAAAGAGTGCGCACCGCTGTGTTAGAGCATCGGTGCTGAGGAAGAGGAGGCTCCTCACAGCTTCATCAGGGGCTCATCCTCCAGGAATCTTTCTGTGAAGTCACTGCTGACAGATTTGCCAGCAGATATCTCCACATCGCATGCGACTCGTCTGTTTTGGAGAGCGCCGCGCTAACAAGAGATTATTGCACGGAGATACGCTAATTGAAAGCGAGCTAATGTGGGCCCGGCGACGACGGTAATTGAAAAAGAATTAAGAGTAGATTAAAATACGGTCTCATTTGATCATTTGTCAAAGTTGATTCATGTTCTCCGCCTGTGGTGAATTAATGCCTCGGAATATTCTCTGAGCCGATTAATGTCCAGGTTCAAACAGCTGGAATGTGAGTCAGGAAGTCTGGAGTGTTTCCACGTTTTCCTCCAAGTCATTATCTGCCTGGAGAAGCAGCGACTTCCTGGATGTAAGTGTGAGCGCCTCTCTCATCTCTGGGGCCCGAATCATCAGACTCTGATTCCAGCGCTACAGCAGCAGTTGCCCTCCGGGGCAGTAGGGGGCGCCTGCGAGGTCGATGGACAGATGCGGGTCAGAGGCAGGAGGAAGTAGAGACAGGAAATCACCCAACAACCCCACCCTGATTAGACCTCCTCTTCCTCCCTCCTCTTCCTCCCTCCTCTTCCTCATGATGATGATGATGATGATGGAGTCCATTGGTTGTTTTTACCTCCATCGAGCTTCTCCTTCCTTCAGCGTTTGGGAGGAAGAGGAGATTCCATGTTGGATGGATTCAGGTCCAAGCCCCATGAGCGCCCCCCCCCCCCAGTATGAACATTTACCATTACACACTGTACAGTTACACATTACACACACACACACACACACACACTGCCCAACACCAGCTCTCGTCTTGTCTTCTCCTCTGTCTCCTTCCACACCTCCTCAGTCTTCCATCGCTCCAGCGCCGCCGCCGCCGCCGCTGCAGCGCTCGCTGTCATTATCAGCTGAGGAAGTGTTTCACCGCCACACGTGCAGTGTGTTGAATGTAGCGTGTTGAATAATGCATGTGTGGAGTGAACGATCACACGTACGAGAGGGAAGCAGGAAGAAAAGTTTTGTGTTGGTTCCAGAACGACGGCAGCGGAACCAGCCGTTATTTAACGTCGCCTCAGGTGCTGATGACAGGTGTAGGTGTGTGTGTGTGTGTGTGTGTGTGTGTGTGTGTGTGTGTGTGTGTGTGTGTGAAAATGTTAATGATTTGTTATGTTATGTTTTGTCGGGGGGGGGGGGTCGGATTGTTGAACTTCTGCTAAGATGACGCTCTGCCACTCGATTAGCAGGAGGTGGTTTGATCGATTAACCATGCCTGATCGGACGTTTTCTAAGCCGTCTGAATCGGCGTCGCTTTCGTTTCATGTTTCTAAATCGATCGATTATTGATTTGATCGTGTTTTCCTTCCTCCAATGATCACATCGGGGTTTTTTTCCCTCTGCTGCCTTAAATGTGACTGTTCTTTTTGACTCTCGTGTCCTCCTGTTGGACGTGATGTCATCGTATTGATCAGGTATCTGATGAGTTTCTGATGGACAGGCGACGACTGACGTCCGGTTTCTCCTCCGTCAGGATGACAGTTCTCTGAGCAGCGAGGAGGAGGCAGAGATGAGCGAGCCTGCATGGCTAGCAGCTGATCTGGGAGCAGCGTCCGACCTGAGCCCCCCCAGCCGAGGAGAGAGGATGCGCCACAGCCCCCCCATCGCCCACAGCAAGGAGGACGACGGTAAGGGGAGACTCTGCGGCAGGCAGCGGTTTGGAGTTTGGCTTTAATGTTTTTCCATCGTTGGTTTTTAAGGAAGTTTTGATCAGATGTGACGAAAAAACTTCAGTCTAGAAATAAAACAAATAAAATTTCTATCAAGAAACAAAAATGTGAGTTATGATAGAAATATTTATAGAAATATTGACAAACTGTAAATGTATTTCTGAGTTTTCTAGAAACAGCAATTGTTTAATAGAAATATAAATATGTTCTGATGTGATAAAAGTGAAAATATATAGAAATATCACACAAACAATTATGTTAATGTAGAAAAATATTTTAAAATGTCACATTTTTGTAGAAAAAACAAAAATAGCGTTTATACTAATTTGACAAAAAATAGTCAGATTTTTTAAATCTGTCTAAGTAATAATTATAGATTTTATTATTATAATAATTTTATAAATATGACAAATATTTATAGAAGCGTCACACATTTTTTTATTAGTATCATAAAAAATAGTTATCCAAATATCACCAAAATAAAAGTAAAGAACTACGACCCTAATTATTTGTTGTTGTGACTGTAATCTCCTAACATCCTCCTGTCGGGGGGGGGGTTCTGTGGATGTTTTCATGTCAGTCCAGAGGAAACCAGTCGTTTACTTCCTTACGACACATTTAGTGATTCATTTTTACGGCTTCTTTGACTTTGATAGAGAGTAAAGTTGAGAGAACAGGAACCAGTGGCCCCTAGTAAACCTTAATGGTACCCAGCCGGAGGTGGGGGGGCGGGGGTGTTCTGGTGGTTCAGGATCACTAACTTTACCATCGACCACCCCTTCGTTCAACGCACTTCTTTCTCTCCTCGTCCCTTGTTTCTGATTGGGATTGATCTGATTACCGATCCAGTAGGTGGAGCTTTCCTTTAAAGACACGCCCACTTCAGGATCGATCGGGCTCTGATTGGTCGAGCGTCTCACGGCGAAAATTTGAGGTTGTGCTGACCGTTCTAGCCGTTATGGTGTGAACAGGATCAGACCGATTTTTATCCTCCTGTACTTCGTTCCACTCTGGTTATTTAAGCAGCGCCCCCACCGGGGAAGGAAACTTCCCGGGGGAAGTTAAATAAAGGGGCCTTGACATCGGTGGCCCCAGCCGGCGCCGAGCGGAGGAGGCCTCGTCATTTAAAGGTCAGCGTGTTCTCCTGCAGGAGGTGGAGGACGTCTAAATGTCAGCGGCGTCGGAGGCGCTGGAGGCTGTAGGTTCCTAAAATGCAAACACCTGTGGCGGGGGCTCCTTGGAGCTTTCCACCACGTGACCTCCATCAGCGTCAGTCTCCAGCAAACGTGTTAGTTTCTCTTGTGGTCGATCAGGGAGGTGTCCTCCCGAGCTCCACGCCGTCAGACCTTTTAACCGGAGCTCGTTTCAGCCGACGCTCGAGGCTACGCCGGCGTCCGGCACGGAGGCGGCCATTAAATCACCTTTAAGAGCTTCTGACCGCCACCTCGCCGTTCTTCTCCCCGGCTGCACTCAGCGGTGACAGCTGAAGTGAAAGCTCTTCCTGATCAGCGGTCCAGACTGGAAACGGGCGGCTGACGGACGCCTGATGGGAAAATTGGCGTCGGTTGCGAGACGTCTAATGAGCTGTGAGCGTTTTGACCTGAAGGTGACCGGACCGTCCAGGAAAACGTCCCTCCTCTTCCTCACATCTACACATTTTTTATTTATTTTTTTGGGGGGGGCTGAAAGCTAAGTCGCTAATGCTAGCTGAACTCATTTAAAAGAATAAAGCGAAAAGGATTCAGTATTATAAAGGAGGGGGTGGGGGGGGTTGGGGCGTGAGAAGGGAAACGCTCTGGATGCACGACGGCGTGTTTCATGAAGACGAAAGCATGAGTGGCTTCTCCATCGCCTCTCCACGGCGCCGCGGCTCTCAGGGGCCGCCCTCCGTAGGAGTGGCCCCTCCAATGCCTCTCTATCCACTCACCCCTCCTGAGACATCCACACCACACCCCCCCCCAGTCTGACGCAGAGAAGTGAGGATGAACAACATGATGGGGATGGATGGGGGTCACGCTGACGTTATAAAAGCTCCTTTAAAACCTGTTTATTTGTGGGCGGAGTTGGAGGCGGAGTCAAAGATTTATTCATTACTGGGATCTTCTTGATGTAAAATATAACACCACCCTGAACAGAACCGGGTCTCATTAGTCCAGCTGGGGGGAGGCTGCAGTCTGCATTAGAGGATAAACACACACACATGTGTTTATGCACACTAAGCACACACACACACACACGCGTGTGCGTGTTCTGCATGTAGATGTGAACATGCAGTAAACATGCAGGTCGGGCCGCGAGCCCAGACCCACGTGGTCTGGTGCGTTAAAGCGGCGGAGCAGAGGAAAGTAGGGCAGCGGCAAACAAGCCCCCTCCTCCACCCTAACCCCGCCCCCTCCTCACCCGCCCCCCTCACCCCTGCCTCACCCCTCCCTCACCCCCTGCTGCCCAAAGAGGAGAGGAGGGATGGAAGGATGGAGGTCGGCTGAATCAGAAAGTGTGGATTAAATCTTCCTGTGTGTCAGCAGGAAGATGGAGGACACACACACACACACACACACACACACACACACACACACACACACACACACACACACACACACACACACACACACACACACACACACAGGACCACTGACCAACAGTGTAGCTGTTTCATTTTTAATTTTCTCCTTCCAAGATTAAAAGTCAACTTGGAATCTTTCTTATTAATATTTCATCCGGAGTTGATTTTAATGGAATTATTTCAAACTTTTACACTGATAAATCAATTAAATGATGATTATTTTATATCCTTAAGTCTCCGCCCACGTTAGAGGGTGGGGGCAGCAGGGTGGGGGTGTGTGTGTGTGTATGCTTGTAGGTGTCTCAAATATCTTTTATTCCATCTTAGGTCACGGGAAAGTTCAAGGTGTGTGTGTGTGTGTGTGTGTGTGTGTGTGTGTGTGTGTGTGTGTTGTGTGTGTGTGTGTCTGTGTGTGTGTGTGTGTGTGTGTGTGTGTGTGTCTTAAAAACAGAGGAATGTCTCTGGTCTGGTTTTATGGTTCTGAAGGTGGAGGATGGTGGTCAAAGGTTGGACCAATAAAAATGTCCCAATCTGAAATTTGTACCGCGGTTATCAGCTGGGGCCCCCCTGTCAGGTACATAAAACACACACACACACACACACACACACACACACACACACACACACGGAGCACCATTTAAACCAGTTAAGGGAAGCGACACCTGAGGGACGGCCTCAGTCTGACAGATAACAAGAATTGATCAATGATTCTGATTGGAAAGTCTGACTCTGGAGGGAAGAGAGGAGGAGGAAGAGGAGGGGAAGAGGAGGAGGAGGAAGAGGAGGAGGAGAGGAGGAGGAGAGGAGGAGGAGACAGATGTTTGATGAGTCCAAACCACCCAGATGTTTAAGCTTCAATTCGCTGTGACCTGATCTCCATCCCTCCATCCATCCCTCCTCTCCTCCTTCCCTCAATCCTCCAGAAGGGTTAAACACTCACACACACACACACACACACACACACACACACACACACACACACACACACACACACACACACACACAGATTTGTGGAGGATTACCATCTGCACACATGTGTAAGCTGCAGTTCAGATAATGTAGTTACTATGCATACATGGACACACACACACACACACACACACACACACACACACACACACACACACACACACACACACACACACGTATTAGCTGAACGTATCCCGGTTCATACATAAGAGTGAAACAGGAAGTCATCTAAAAACTACTTCCTGTTCTGTCCATTTGGACACTAAAGCCTCTCCTTGAGGTCATTGGTCTGGGGTGAAGCTCCTCCCCCTTGAGGTGTGATGTCACTGACCCCTGACCTTTAACCCATAACCCTAAAAGTAAGAGAATAAAATCTGAATGAAGCGATACAAGAAGATAAAAACCCAAGTATTTCCTTTAAGAAGGTTTTTAGTGACGCTGCTGAAAAACCAACCAATGAACGGACTCCGGTAAAGATGTCACCTGATTGGTGGAACAAACACGACATCACTTCCTGTCCTCAAACCTCTAAACGGCAAAATAAAATGCGTCTGAAGACACTTCGAACCGTTTCTTATTCTCCCTCCTCATTTGTTGACACGAGTGAACTGCTGATTATTTTTTAATGAGTCGTCTCTGATTAAATCGGCGCTGGGGGGGGGGAATCGCTTTCCTCCTGTTAGTGTATTTGTTTACCCCCCCCCCCACACACACACGGCTTCCTTTCCTCTCGTTTATTTGCAGATATGCAGATATTTTTTCTCCCGTTCTTCTGTTTGTCTGTCATAACGCTCCGTCTGAACGGGCACGCCACGGCCGGCCTCGGGGGGGGGGGGGGGGCACGGGAAATTAAATATTTATTTTGCAAAACAGACAAAATATTCCCTGATTGGTTTTTGCATTGTTTTGGAAGCTGCAGATTCTACATTTTCTTAAAAGGGACACACACACACACACACACACACACACACACACACACACACACACACACACACACACACACACGCAGGCCAAGGTTACGAGTTGTTGGTATCTCTTCCTATTTGGCTTCGACGAGCCCAAGGACAGCACTTCATAAAACATACAGTCCCTCTCCTCTGTGTGTGTGTGTGTGTGTGTGTGTGTGTGTGTGTGTGTGTGTGTGTGTGTGTGTGTGTGTGTGTGTGTGTGTGTGTGTGTGTGTTTCCAGCCGTTGCTCGACAAATAAAGCTCAAACATGCCGAGTTGAACTTTGAACTACTGTAGTTTCAAACCGGAGCTGCAGGACGTTTAAAAATCTGTCACGATTGATGGGTAATAAAGTCGATGGCATCGATCAGCTGATCCCCTCCCCTAAAAAAAATAAAAAATAAAAATAATAAATTCAGACATTTGGAGCCTGATTCCGCGTTAATATCCCAGCAGTAACTTTAGCAGCTGTGTTTTTTTTACGGCGAGGTGGTGAAATTTGCTGAAGTCCGGTTGCAGACGGCATATGGAGTGGAAGGTGTGTGTGTGTGTGTGTGTGGGCGGATGGGAGACGGCTTCCTGTCAGACCGTCGGGACAAAAAGAAAAGAGGAGCGCTCCTCTCGCTTCCTCCGTCACGTCTTGTGACTTCACGGCTCCTTTATGCGCCGCTGTTAAAGGCATTGACGACATATCGATCGTCTGACTCCTCCGACTCGACATATACAGTATATGATGTCTCCTGTATTGTGCACTGTACTCTGTAACCTCCGCACGGTTGTCAAGGAAACCTCTCCTCCAGTCTCTCCGAGTGACTCCATTAGGTGTGAGGTATCCACATCCCGCTAATGATGAGGTTTATTAATACGTTCTGTCCGTTTAGATCCGACGGTTGATTATTTGTGCAGCAGCGTTTTAACAATGGAGGAGGGAGAACCCCTGGAGCCCCCGCAGCATCACCTTTAAATGGTCTGAACGTTCCAGACTGTCAGGTGGAGTTGATGATTGGGTGATTGCTTGAATGTCGATCGCCTGGTGTTAAATGTAGAGAAAACGTGCGTCAGATAAAATAAATGGGATGTATTTATGAACGCCGGTGGAACCTAAAGACCTCTGAGGACGATGTTCTCCCGGTTCCTCAGACATAATGATCCCCCGGTGCTAAAATGCCCTGTAAGACCTGGATGGATTGATGCGATCTGGGTCTGATCTGGATCTGATCCGGATCCCCGGAGGACGGGTGGAGGCAGACGTGAGGTGTACTCCCTGCAGGAGAGACGAGCAGAATTAGGGATAGTGGATGAGTTGGGGCCGATAGGAGGCTCCTGGGGGGAGTTAGGAGTCGATGCATGGCTCCTTGGGGGGAGGAATGGGGAGACGGAGGAGCCTGGAGGGTGAGGAATGATGCAGAGACAGTTATTATGTCAATAAGTCGGAGTTAACAGTAGAGAGTGTTCCTGCAGATGATACTGCAGAGGTGTGTGGGAGTGGAGCAGAGAGGAGGTCGGAGAGAGCATTTCTATAGTCTGGGTCTGTGTGTGTGTGTGTGTGTGTGTGTGTGTGTGTGCGTGTGTGTGTGTGTGTGTGGGAGGAGGGGGGAGGAGGGGGGGAGGGGGAGGAGCTCCCAGCGTCGTCTTTCACCTCTCAAGGCCACAGACGGAGCTGCAGGAAACACTGCAGCAAGTGGCTGAAAAGGATGGGCTGGAGAGGAGAGGAGGAGGAGGAGGGGGAGGGGGAGGAGGAGATGGAGGGGGAGGAGGAGGAGGAGGTGTGGGACAAAGTAATAAGATGGACGGAAGGAGAAAAATTACAGTATTCGGGTTTTTTAGAGGAAGAAAACTAGCAAATGCAAAGATTGAAGAATAAAAACTCAAATCCATGATGGTTCTAGTGGTAATACTGGTAGTACTACAGGTTCTACTGGTAATACTGGTAGTACTACAGGTTCTACTGGTAATACTGGTAGTACTACAGGTTCTACTGGTAATACTGGTAGTACTACAGGTTCTACTGGTAATACTGGTAGTACTACAGGTTCTACTGGTAATACTGGTAGTACTACAGGTTCTACTGGTCACTTCCTGCAATCTTCATTAAATTCCCAGTTTGACTGTGTTTATTCAGTTTGTTAGTAAACACATGTTTTTGTTTTTAGTAAACATGCTGTTTGTTGGTAAACATGCTGTTTGTTGGTAAACATGCTGTTTGTTGGTAAACATGCTGTTTGTTGGTAAGCATGCTTTCAACTTAAGTGTTTTCTGGTGAAACTGAAATAATCAAACGGTTTGATTGATGAATCTTTAAAAGAGGGGGAAAAAAAATTGTAATTCAATGATAAAATAATTCGTTCATCATCATTAACTGCTTCTTCCGCGTTCGTGGGTATTAGGGGTTGCTGGAGCCTATCCCGGCGTAAGGAAGGGTATACTCTGAGAGCGACGCCAGTGCGACACGGATAATAAAATATTTTATCTAAATTAATGAAATGATAATTAAATTATAATTACATGTTAATATAATATTATAATTAAATTAATTAAATGATAATTATTTTTAAATGATAATTTGACATAATTAAATTAATTTAATAAAAATAATTAAGTGATAATATAATATTATAATTAAAATACATCATGTATGGTAAAGAGCTGATCTATGAATTATTGATCCAGTCACAGAGACCGTAAAACCTCCCAAAGCAAACCAGGTCCTACATTCCTGTCAGACCCCCCCCGCTCCCTCCCAGAGTACATTAAAGTACTTAAAAGCTGGCCGCACCCCACACACAAACACACACACACACACACACACACACACACACACACACACACGGCCTATATACAGTCATCTTCCACATGAATCTTTCATTGCCGACCCCAAAAATATTACAGTAAACTTCATTCACTACGAGTCGGCACGTCGTCATGAGGGTGGGGTGGGTGACGCCCTGATAATAACGTCACCCCCAGACGGGGGGGGGGTGTTTAGGGGGGGAGTGAAGAAGAGGATGAAGAGATGGAAAAACAGCATGAACATGTCATGTGTTTTATCCTGAGGCTTTAACATGGAGACATTTATAATGAATTAAAGCATAGAAACACCAGAGGAAGAACTGTGTGTGTGTGTGTGTGTGTGTGTGTGTGTGTGTGTGTGTGTGTGTGTGTGTGTGTGTGTGTGTGTGTGTGTGTGTGTGTTTCAGTGGTTTCTGTGGTTCTCGCATCGCCTCGGGATGGCGATGCTGCAGACCACGCCTTGTTTGAGGGGACCAATGGGATTGCTGACGGTCGCCACGACGACGATAGATGATCGATACTGATGTCGGACACGAAAACACCAAAATAAAACTAACAGACGCTCACAAACCTGTCAGAGACGAACAGATGGCAGTTTATCTGAATATCTACCTCTAACACACACACACACAGACACACACACACACACACACACACACACACACACACACACACTGATTGTATTGCAATGTGTGTAAAGTAGGTCAGGAGGGCAACGTTGACCAACAACCTATAACTGTAGCTAGCAGCTTAACTCACACACTATTAATAGACACACACACACACACACACACACACACACACACACACACACACCGGTGCTGGTGTGTCGTCACTGACCCGGGGGTCGTACTTCCTGGCGCTGGTCGTGGCGTCACGTGGACTCAGTGGTCGTTATGATGGTGTTTGAAAACAACAACAAACAGGGGGGGGGGGGCATGTTTGGTTCCTCAGCAACACCAAAACCACATTAACCCCCCCCGACTCCCCCATACTCCCCCCCCCACCCCCCCCCATACTCCATCTCCATCTATAATCCATTTCCTACAAGGTTGCAGGGGGAGGAAGGAGAGGAAAAAAGGGATGGGAGGAGAGGAAAGAGGAGTCAAAGGGGGAGAGGAAGGAGGAGGGGGGGAGGAGAGGCTTTACTGGGGAGGAAATTGGGAGACTAAAGCTCTCGACTGAAGGGAAGCCAAAAACTGATGAGGGATGAAGCGGGAAGACGGAGTCCAGAGCATGAAAAATAGGGTGGAGGAAGAGTGTTTCTGAAGGGAGGAGTCATGTGCTCCTCCGGGTTAGGTCAAAGGTCAACCTCATGATTTGTCGGGAAAAATTACTTCTCTTTTTTCACTGGAAAACTGCTCCATCACTGAGGCCTACAGGCCGTGACATCATCAGCTAACGTTCATGATGTCACACACGTACAGGATGGACACACACACACACACACACACACACACACACCTAGAATTCCGGTTCCTCTCAGGGAGCGTGAGCTGGGACGTATGTTTCCGTGGAGGAACGGTGTGGATCAGGATGAATGAAACGTGTGAATAACAAAACGACGACGACGCGGCGGCGGTGTGGTTGTTATGGTGATGCTAAGGGGGCTTCAAACGCCGCATCCAGAGAGACGGCCGGAATAATGGAGCTCCGCTGGAGAACCGACGAGACGCAACCATTAAAACTGAGGCGTGTGTGTGTGTGTGTGTATGTGTGTATGTGTGTGTGTGTGTGTGTATGCATATGTACACTGTAAACATGTAGTTGTGTGTGTGAAATAGATGGAATGCATCACAACAACCAGTCAAAGCTTTTTGATGGAGACACACACACACACACACACACACAGACACAGCCCCGCCCCCTGTCTCTGCATCATTTCGTACATCCCTCCATCCTGTACAACCCCCCCCCTCACATTTTCTGTTCCTCCTTTGTCCACTCTCTCCTCCCACACACACACACACATGCTCTCTCTCCCCCACTCTCCCCCCGTTCCTCACACATTTCATTTCAGCCATGTTTCTCCTCTTCTCTGAAGAACTTCTCTTCTTCCTCCTGCTGAGGCCTTTTGAACCAATGGGCTTCGAGATGAGAGCCACAGAAGCTCCGCCTCCTAAAAGTGTTGTTTTCAGCTCCTTAAACAACAGATTGACTTTTCAGAAAGAGTTAATGGTGACAGGTACATCCCAGAACACACAAAACAAATTCATCAGTAAAATTATTTTGATGAGTTTCAACATTTATGTTTGAAAACAACCAATAGATACGGATGAGAGAACCCCCCCTGCTCCCGTTCCCCCCCATCTCCCGTTTCACCCCCCTCTGCTCCCGTTTCTCCCCCCCCTGCTCCTCTTCCACCAGGCGTCTGAATCTTCAGGTGTAAATCCTGATTGTTGCGGGTGTGTTTGTGTGTGTGTTTGTTTGTGTGTTTTTTTTGTGTTTGTGTGTGTGTTCATGTGTGTTTCTGTTGTTTGTGTTCGTGTGTTTTATTGTGTTTGTGTTTTTTTTTGTTTGTGTTCGTGTGTGTGTGTGCATGCATGCATGCATGCGTGTGTGTTTGTGTGTGTGTATGTGTGTGTGCGTGCGTGCGTGTGTGTTTTTTGTGTGTGTGTTTGTTTGTGTGTCTTTCTTGTGTGTGTTTGTTTGTGTGTGTGTTTTTTTGTGTTTGTGTTTTTTTGTGTGTGTTTGTGTGTGTGTTTTTTTGTGTTTGTGTTTTTTTGTGTGTGTTTGTGTGTGTGTTTTTTTTGTGTTTGTGTTTTTTTGTGTGTGTTTGTGTGTGTGTTGTTGCTGCGGAGGCTTTTCCATGTGGTCTCGGTTTCCATGAGTGACAGGAGCGAATCGACGCAGAGGATTACATCTCATTAAACCGTGGGATTGATCCGTTCAGCTTCAGATTGCCATCAGCAGGATTAGCCGTTGCCGCCGGTAACGAGCGGCGTAATGAAGCCGTCTGCAGAGACGCAGACGGTCCGTGGAGTTTGGACCAAAGATTCAGTTTCATCCGCAGCGCTTCTTCTTGGCTTTCTTGTTTGTATTGGATCTTAACTTTTCTGATCGATCGGCTTCCCGATCCCCGGAAACACGCCTGACTCCAAATCCTGGAATTTGATGAGTCAACAGATTCCAGGAGATGCTGTGGATTCCCCCCCCCCCTCCCAACACGTCTGTAATCATTGTCTTTAAGCCACCGCCTCCATCGAAGGCGTTTGAAGCTCCTAAACTGTCACAAAGGAGGTTGGATGCCAGACAGACGCCGAACGCCATCGCCTCCGTTTGGAGCGAGAAGCGAGCAGCAGCTGCATCCATCAGCCTCCGGAGCCGCCGCGGCCCGGATGATGGATCACACGGAATTAGAGCGGGAAGTGGGTGAAAGGCCACGGAGTGTGTGTGTGTGAGTGTGTGTGTGTGTGTGTGTGTGTGTGTGTGTGTGTGTGTGTGTGGCGTTGGCATGGCGTCCGGTCCGACTGGCTGTTTGACTGACTGCCCGGATGCTGCATCACTCGGCTGCACAGAGCGCTGACTCGGGATTCCGTCCTGACAGCTGTTATGTCACCTCGTCATCGTCCTCGGCTGCGAAGATGAATTTCATCATCGCTTTAAAAAATAACACAAGCACCCCTCCCCCCCCACACACACAGGCCACGCCCCCCCCCCCCAGTGTGTAGCACCGCGTTCAGACCCACATGGTTCCACCATTACACTTCCGTAAAAGGCGTCACGTAATCAGCTGCGTTGCCCCTGACGACAGTCAACAAACCACTGGCTGTGCACGTTCAGTCACTAAAGGGTTAATGCAGACCTCAGTGATGAGTCAGCTGTTCTGAGCTGAATCATGACTCGGCAGTTTATCCAGAGGGGAACCTCAGTGGGGTCCAGTCAGACGGTCTGTGTGTGTGTGTGTGTGTGTGTGTGTGTGTGTGTGTGTGTGTGTGTGTGCGCGCCCGTGCAGGCAGTGCCAGGCTGTGACAGAGGCGTCTTGGTGCTCCTCTGCCAACTGTACCATCCTCCTATTATACCGATGACCTCCTACACACACACACACACACACACACACACACACACACACACACACACACACACACACACACACACACACCACTACGGTTATCTCTTGCTCTCCTGCTGTGTTTTTGAATCCACCTTTACATTCTGGACGATCCGTGAATTTATTTCCACTTCTTGCTGATATGGAAAGTTTCTCTAGTTCTGCTCAACCTGCAGAAATCACTTCCTGGAGGTGTCGGCGGTGGGCGGGGCCTGGACAGACAGCTGTTTGAAGGCTTATTGTATTTGGTCCACTTTATAGCTACAACTACAGTATATAATCACTTCATATTGTCATTGCTCTTCTTTAAAAACGATTTGTAATTAAAAAATCCCGACTGATGGGACGGTAAACTGTGTTTGGAGGAAAATCTGCTGCAGAATTCACAGCAGACTCTCTTCATCTCCTTCCATCCATCCCTCATTGATCGGGCTTTTAGTCCTCGTCTCTCCGCAGAGACGCCGTCCGTCTGAGGCCGTCGGGTTCTCAAGCCGAGGCTCTCAGAGGAGGAACGCCTCGGCGTCATGACGCCGGGTTGGGCTTCGTGGAGTGAATCCGTTGGCGGGGTTTTGGCGTGTCGGTCGTACCGGGAACGCGTCACGCCAGACGACACGCTCATCCCTGAGGAGACGCCGCCACTCAAATGATTCCAGGAGTAATTATTATTATGTTGTGGAATTGCGTTTCCATCCCAGATAATACGTCGTGTGTCACCATAGATTAGTTAATGATGTCACTGAGGTGGATCAAATGTGAGCCAATCAGAAGAGTCCCACTGATGGCGTCTGACCCACCATGAATAATATTTCACATGAAGTAAAAATTAAATTCTATTATTGTTATTATCATCATCGTGTTGAAATCACGCTCATCTGCTAATTTAAATCATCTTCGTGTTCGTTATGAGGTCATCGCGCTGGTTGTGATGTCACGCTGTGCAGGCTTCTCATTGGTCCATCCATCCAGAGTTTACAGAATGAAATCTTCTTCATGTTAATAGTTCTATTGGAGGAGGAAGAGGAGGAGGAGCTCATAGCTGCTCATTTCAGCGGGCCCAGTGTGTTTCTGTGTGTTTGGGAGTGGGAGGGGTCAGGGTGGACCGGGAGGGTTGTTGCCATGGCGATGCCAGGCAGCGCATGGCCACACGGTGCATCATGGGGTGCGGCACGGAGAGCTAGCGAGCAGCTCGTGCCGCGTTTTAGCGGGATAATCCATCGTAATCCCACATGGGGGGTGGGGGGGGGAGTAGCCGGCCTGCCCACCCCCTCCTTTGCCCCCCTGTTCCTCCCCCCGCTCCCCCCAGCTTCCCTGTGGCTCTGCATCCCTCGGGATGGGAGGTCGAGGAGGAGGAGGATGGGGGGGGGGGAGTGAAGGAATTAGCATCTGTTACCACTCTTACTCAGGTTAGCTCCGCTGAGGAGAGGGAGGGGGGGCGAAGGCGGGAGGGTATGGGGGGGGGGGGGGTGAAGCCTCCAGCTGTCACTGCGTAGTGAAGCCACAAATGAGAAACGACAGGGAGCGACCCATTAGAGCCCCCCCCCCACTCCATCCATCCATCCTTCCATCCATTCCTCTTTTTAGCTCCTCTGTCCCCCCCCCTTCTCCTCCTCCAGCTCTCATTTTCATCGCTCCTCGTTCCTTTCTTCTCTTCCTCTTCATTTGCCTCTCTGCCTCCTCTTCATCACATCCTTCCTCTTCTTTCCCCCTGCAGCCTTCCTTGCTGAGTTTCCCTCCTAGTTTTCCTTTTCTCCTCCTCCTCTCCTCCTCCTCTCCTCCTCTTCTCCTCCTCTCCTCCTCCTCTCCTCCTCCTCCTCCTCCTCCTCCTCTCCTGACGACTGCTAATGATGCTGAAATCGATCTGGCTCCTAACGGCTCACAGATGAATGTAGAAATGTAAAAAAGAACCACTGTGTGTGTGTGTGTGTGTGTGTGTGTGTGTGTGTGTGTGTGTGTGTGTGTGTGTGTGTGTGTGTGTGTGTGTGTGTGTGTGTTCTACACTTCTATGATCAGAAGTCGTCCTCCTCTTTGATTGGACGGGACGAGGTGCTGATAATGAATCTATATGCTGCGTCTGCTTATAGATCATATAGGAAGCTGAAGCTGCAGAGCTTCAGCGAGTCTCTTCCTGGGGGGGCGTTTGTTTTTCCTTCAGCCGTGACTCGTTTGCGGAGCTTCTGTTTTTCAGCTGGACGTAAAAGCAGAAACGCCTCCGACCCGAATAAACACGTTAAAAAGTTTCCTGTGAGTTTTTCCACGATGCTTCACCGCCGCTTCCTGACGCAGATCGGGGACCTCTGCTCTCCATGGGGGTGGGGGTGTGTGGGGGGGTGGGTCACGGCAGAGTCCTCCACCGCCGTCATGTGACCGAATGATGCACAGATCATATGCACTCACACACATGACCTCACACACACACACACACACACACGCAGGGGCTGGGAGCAGACAAGCCTTTCCATTCATACGTACGTCACACGCACACACACACGCACACACAAGGTCACATTGTGTCCCGCGTGGAGCGAGACGGGGCAACGACCCAACAACCTTTGCAATGATAAATATTGATGCGGATAACTGGAGGCAAACTGTGAGGTATGCATGAAAGATTAGCGGCGCAGGAGCGCCTGCAGAAATCTATATCGCACAAGTCATTATTATCCCGTAACAAAAGGGAATGTTTCGATTCCTTCGTGCACGCCTTCCTTTTTCTAAACAACTCTGTAACGGAGCTCAGCTCAAAAGGGCGAATATCGTCCGACGTCAAGGTCGCAGATCTGAAAGCGGGGCAGGTGGAGGATCAATCACAAAGATGCCGCGTCAGCAGAGGTGGCACCGCGCATCTTCGTCAACGAGTGTTCGTGCGAGTGTTTCCGCGTGTGTGTCGCGTTAGCAGCCGAGGTATTAGCCAGACGGTGGGCGGCGGCAGCGGCGGCGGCGTGATTAATCAGGCTCGTCTTCGTCTTTTTAACCCACTCAAACTCTATTGGTCTGGAATCACGACGCAGCTCCAGATGAGATTTATAAGATTTGAACACGTCTCATTTGTTCTGAAATGGAAACATCTCCATTACCGCTAATGAGTCTGTCCGCTAGCTGTTAGCATCAATCTAATGTGTGAATTGCAGATGAAAAAAATTCAAGGTCACGTCTGTAGTCAAGACGCTACGGAGAGACGACGCTCAGTTCCGTTTCTGCACCGCGTGGATTGTGTCACGCTAACAGCTAATCGTTTTTTTTTAGTACAGATGACATGAACGAGTGGGCGTGGCTACCGTCAATGGAGATCATGCTGGATTACACATCTCTAACGAACGCAATGCTAAAGGAAGTAGAGCGGCCTGCGCTTCATTTTAGCATCGCTGCAGCTAACATTGTAAATTTCCAAGTTTGGGATCAATAAAGTTTTATCTTATTTTATTTTATCTTATTATCATGGCTGCAGCAGCTGCAGCTAACGTTAGCGCGCTAGCAGCCAGTTCAGATTTACATTAAATGTCACTTTCTGGTGAATTTATTTCACTAGGATCCAAAATTTATTCCTGGAGATTTTTTTTTTTTTTTTTAATTATGAGGAATGCAATAAAATAAATAAAAATTAACTACATTCCCACCAAGTTTCATGATAATCAGTATTTTTGTGTAATCTAAAAAAATAGCAGGTGATTTTTTTTTTTACAAATTTTGTTTCTGCAGGCTGGAGCTGCGATTAGCACCGATGCTACGCTAGTAAAGCTTCCACCTTGTGTGCGGAGTTAATCAGACGTTTCCCGTTTGACAGCAGATTTACATCCTCGTGAACTCAAGAGCTCTTTAATTAAAAAAATGAAACATCTTTCACCCGAGTGTCGTGCCGAACAGGAACCGGTTTCAATCAATGTGATTTAATAATCGTCACGAGATATTTCACGTCTCAGTCGCTCACGAGAGCGACGGCAACAAATCAATGGCTCCATTGTAGCGACGGGGCTCCGGCACATCGATCTAAAAAAGACTAGCAGATTAAAATCCACGCCATTAATTAAACGGATTGTTTCTTTAATGCAGTCATGTAATCAGTTTCCTCGGGGGAGGGGGGGATCGGATTCTTCCTCGTCTTCCTCTTCTTCTCCAACATCTGGTGTTTGTTGTTGGCAGCCGTGATGCTAGCGTGACAAATATGTAGAGGTGAAGTTCAGGTGTGTAGATCCTCACCCAGACCACACCTCCACCTGACCACACCTCCACCTGACCACACCCACTCGGTTGAACGATGGCGTGGCGTTTCCACTGCTGATCGACGTTCATCACTAAGGAGTCAGAGTCAGGAAGCAGGAGTCAAGGAAGGAGGAGGTGAGAGGAGGAACCTCCTGTTTGGGGGTGAGTCAGAGAGGAAGACGATGAGGAAGACGGTCTTGTTTTCATGTGAATGGGAGGATATAAAAGAGAGAGACAGGGGGGGGGTAGCTCCTAACATATAGAGTAGATAGTAAAGATGGAGGGATAGAGGGATTGCAGAGAGGCAGTGATGGAGGAAACGAGGGATGGATGCAGGGATGGAGGGAGGCGGTACCAGGAGGATGCAGGGATGGAGGGATGGAGCTCTCCCTGCTGTGGGGGTTGTGCGGTGGGTGATGCTGACCTCCACACATCAACAGTCTTTACTCATGGTCCCCCCCCCCCCCCCCCCAATATGTGTGCCTTTGCCTCAGTCTCTCTCCACCCCTCCCCCTCCCATCCTCCATCACAAACCTCCCTCATCCTCCTACCACTGCCCCCATCCCCGAGCCACGACCCCCCCCCCCTGCCGCCCCCTCCCATCCTCCTCCTCCTGACCTCTTTCCTCCTGCCTGGCTGTTACCTCCCTCCCTCCCTCCCTCTCTACCTCTATAATCATCTCTCCCTCTCTCCATGCAGCGGTTTGGGCTCCACCCCTCCCTCCCCAACTCCCCCCCCCCCATCCAACGAGTGACACAGTCGATATCGCCCTCTTTCTCTTTCGGTGCATCGCTCTCCTCCTCCTGCCGTCCGTTTCTTCCGCCGCTGACTCATCCAAATCACCCCCCCACACACACACGTTCTCTCTCTCTCCACTCGTTCTTGATTGGAGCCGATTCTCTCCGTCACTCATCCCGTCTTCCATCAGCTTCTCTCCGTTCGTCTCCCCAGGAAGCTGGGAAGCTAACGGCTGTTCTGATCGATTGATCGGTTCGGTGATCGATCATTAAAGGTGTTCATGATCTTAAACGTGTCGTTTCAGAGGACTCCTCCTCAGAGAGTGGGAGCGGGAGCGGGAATGGCCTTCCTGCCCTGACCCCTCCCTCTTCCGCTGTGATGGACGGCGGCGCCCTGGTCAGGGAAACCGAGGTCATCAATGGCAACGGCGGCCCAGCCCCTTTGGACTTCAGCACGCCCACTTCCTCCTCCTCGTCACCGGAGGACCAGCAGGCGATGAACCTGAGCGACCCCCCCTCTCAGCACCTCCCACTGGCCTCCTCCCACCTGCCCGTCACCGTGTCGGCGGCGGCGGCCGCGTTGCTCGGCGCGCTGCACCCCAGCGCGCCGGAGGAACTCCGCAGGAAGTACCCGCTGGCCGCCAAACCGCCCCTGGTGCCCCACCCAGCCATGCCACTGCCACACCCCCTCCACACACACAACGCACACACCCCCAGCACACACTCCCAGTCCCACGCACACGCCGCCGAGCTGCGACCGGACCGGGACGGCAGGGACTACGGGGGCAAGGTGAGATCACATGACTCAAGTATCAAGCTAGCAGTCACATAGCTTATCTGACAGTCTTTATGCTAAGCTAAGACAAGTTAAGCTAAGATGAGATAATCTCAGCTTAATTTATCTTAAACTGAGTTAAGATTAATTTATCTTTAGGCTAAACGAAGCTTAATTTAGTTTAACTAGGTTAAGCTTAAACATGTAGCTAATAAACTACATGTTTATTCGCTAATAAGATAATAAGCATGTAGCTTATTAGCTCACAATCATAACAATTGTGATATTATAAATTAATATTAGCTTTAAAATATTTAATCTGAAACCACTGAAAGCCTTTGAGAAAGGCTGGTTAAATAAAAATTATTGTTAAAACTCAAAAAAAGTTCATAAAGAAAAATTTTTGTTGTTGAATTTTGCGTTTTTACTGTGAACTCTCGGTTATTTCTTGGCGCTTAAACTCGTCTCTTCTCCTGTACCTGGATCTTTCCCGCCTCCTGCCTCAGGTGTTTTTTGTGGAATCCTGCCAATAAACCAACAAATCAAACTGAGGATTTCTCCTCATTGGTTTAAATTAAAAGTTAAACGGGAGCAAAGAACAGAACAAAAAACTTTCAAAATTCAGCTGAACCAAAACCTGATGAAGAAATCAAAAGCTGCGATCCAGACTAACAAAAGTCTCTCCTATAATAAACCTAAAGTAAATGGAGCGCCTGTTGCTATGGCAGCAACCTCCTGCTCGCTTCCAGATACATTTTGTCTGTAAAAGTCACAGAGCGTTAATTACATTTGATTCTTCATCATTTTATTTGAAGAATGAACCTTTATTCCTTTGTGCCTGATGTGTGTCGAGTGTCTCCACTGCAGACTGAAATCTTTGTACTCGGTGACCTTTTTTACGTCGAACTGTCATATCCTGATGAGACTAATCAGTGTTTTATTTATTAATACGTCTGCAGGAACAATGGACCAATTAAAACCCTCATTGGTGTAAAAACACCCTGTGTGTGTCTAGTCCCCCCACTACAGCTCCGGCGGCAGCTACGACAGCATGAAGATGGACCTGAGCGCCGAGGACCTGTCGGTGGGCCGTCACGGCGGCCAGGTCGCCCCCGACGACGATGACGACGACCACGACGACCACGACGACAACGACAAGATGAACGACACGGAGGGAGTCGATCCCGAGAGGCTAAAGGCCTTCAACGTGAGTCGGTTCGCCGATTCATCCGTTCCACCAATCACGGCCGGCGATTCTAATGAGCGACGTTGTTTTTCCTGCAGATGTTTGTGCGTCTCTTTGTGGATGAGAACTTGGACCGGATGGTTCCCATCTCCAAACAGCCCAAAGAGAAGATCCAGGCCATCATCGAGTCCTGCAGCAGACAGTTCCCAGAATTCCAGGAACGCGCCCGCAAGCGCATCCGCACCTACCTCAAATCCTGCCGACGCATGAAGAAGAACGGCATGGAGGTACGGTTCTCCAGTAGTTTAAGTTATCAAATCAGGACTAATATTGATCACTGTTATTGATTATTCCTTTGCTGATGTTTCCTTTTTGTTTGCCTAATAAAGAATATTCCGTTTGTGTTTTAAAAAGAAAAGAATCTGAAATCCGTCAGGCTGTCGGTCTCCGTTAGGTACCAACATTTCCTGGCAGCAGCGCCTTGTGATCCCGGCGGTTTGTTTTCCAGCGTGACTTGAATGCAGCGTGTGGTTGTGTGCATCCGTGTTGCCGCCTGAGACACGGAGCTGATTCCTGCTCTCAGAAAGCTTTCAGACCGACAGACAGATAATTTCCTTTTCACTCTGCAGCCAATTTAGCAGTGATATAACGTGTGTCGTCCTTGCAGCGCGTTTAGTCCAGTTGATTCCCATAATGCACTGCTGCTGGCCTTGCTTTCCAGTCGACTGCTGCGGCAGCCAGAGACACGCTCTCTGGTTTCCTGATGGTTTTATTGCAGCAATTTGATGCGTTTGTTTTTTTGTTTTTGTTGGGTTTTTTTGAGTAAAAGTTAAAAGTCGGAAAATATTTTGTGATCTAACAAAGATTTAGCTTCTACCTGCTTAAATTAGATTCTACCTGCTTAATTAGCAAACAGTAATTCCTCGCGCATTCGCACATCAACACGCGCAACTTCACCTCATCGTGGATTTTTAGTAGGCAGTCAAACGATACCGTACTCGCATTCTATTGGCTGACGGCATCCGGAAGTGCGCCACGTTCCGTGAATTTCGGATTTCCGTGAGACACAAAAGTGCTTTAAACAGTCTATCAGAGCGTGGGAAAAGGTAATACAGATAGAAGGTGGTTTAATATCAGTATGGGGAGGCTTCATAAATGTTTAAATTACCGTAAATATTAAGATAAATAGTTTGTCGCCATATTACGGAATACTTTATTCGTGTGTGGTTCCTGGAACGCATTAACTGTGAGGAACGAGGGCACACTGTATATCCGGGGAAAAAAACATCTCCCCTTTGTGGACACGCCCCCTGTTTTCCAGGCTCCTCCTCCTCTTGTTGGAATAATAAAATAAAATCGATATGCTGGAGGAACCACTTTTACTTTGTACGATATTAAATAATTCACCCTCATCGTTTGGTTTATTATGAAAGTAATAGAAAGCTGAGAGATGAGTGAGTTGGGGGGGGGGGGACTGGATGATCGAGGGAACAACAGATGAGGCTGACATTTAAATGGCTCTGCTGCCCCCCAGTGGTGAGGAAGAGACTCATCACCATTGAGACATGAAAACAACTTTTGCTTAGACTGAAAGCTGGTGGACTGTTCCTTTAAGAGAGGAATCTGTATGTTGAGATGCGTTATTATTATAAAATTAATTCTAATGTTTGTTGTCTGCAGACACGCCCGACTCCGCCTCACCTCACCTCAGCCATGGCTGAGAACATCCTGGCCGCCGCCTGCGAGAACGAATCACGGAACGCCGCAAAGAGGATGCGCCTTGAAGCCTATCACGTGAGTTCCTGCGTTTGTGCAGAATGAATCGCCCGAGGACGAGAGATCACCCACCGTGGGTTTAAATCCTCAGTCTTATTTTGAAAATCCTTCCCGTTTCCTGTGTCAGGATGAGCAGATCTCTCTGGACAAGCCATCCAGCGGCTGCGGCGGCGGCGGCGGTCTGAGGGAGCCGGCGTCCCTCGCTCACTCCGCCTACTCTCTGGCCGCGTCAGCCTTCGCTTCCCAGGATGCCCCGCTCTACATCAACGGAGCCGGGCTCAGCTACGCCTACCGCGGGTACCCCGGACTCAGCGCCGCCATGCAGCACCCGGTCTCCCTGACGACCGGCACCGCCACTCAGGGCAACGGTGAGGATGTAGTGCTGCTGTCCCCCCAGTTTGAAGACTGTTTTAGTGATTTACTTCTTTGGATTTGCTAACCGCTAACTGCTGCTAATTGGTTTTAGCTGTTGGTGCTGTTCTGTCTGATCGCTCTCCTCCCTCCTCCATCTCTCCATCTTCACCATCTCTCCTCCTCCTCCTCGTCTCCAGGGCCGACGGACCTCAGCATGAAGTCTGTCTCCGCTGCCAACATAAGCAACTCCTCCTCCAACAACAGCCTGGCCGGGCGGGGCAGCGGTGGGGCGGGAGGTGGCGGGGCATCCACCCAGCTCAGCCAACCAGAGATCACGGCTGTTCGTCAGCTGATCGCCGGCTACCGGGAGTCGGCCGCCTTTCTGCTCCGCTCGGCGGACGAGCTGGAGAACCTCATCCTGCAGCAGAACTGAACTCCTTCGCTCCTCCTCCTCCTCCTCATCTTCCTCCTCCTCAAATCTGCTTTTGTTCGTTGCTCCTCAAACGCCTTGTCTTTGGAAACCACTTTTTTTTTTTTTTTTTTGGGAGGAAAGCACCTCACAATCAACACTCCGAGCGACAGAGAGGAAGAGGAGGAGTGGGTAGAAGACTGCTGCAGAAAATAGACTTTTCCTCCTCCTTTGTCTGGAAAAGCGTCGCCGTTGGAAGACGATCGGACTCCCTGGATCCGTCCTGGTGCAGATGGTTGTGAAAGCAGGAGTTGTTGTTGTTTTTGGGGGTTTTTTTGTTAGTTTTTGAACGTCCGACGAGCATCTTTTGTTTTTTATTGACTGAAAGAACGAAAGAAAGAAAAAAAAACCGGTTTCGTAAAGGATAGCACTAATAGTCCGGAGGGGCTGACGGAGGAAAACTGGAAAAGAAATGAGAGATTAAAAAAAAAAAAAAAAAAGATTTTGGTTTAAAAAAAAAAAAAGAAAAAAGAGGAGAATCTTTTCTGTGCTCGCTTGTACATAAGCTGTTTGTGTCCTCTAGCACTTTCCCCTCACCCGAAACCTCCCCCATCCTCCTCACCCCTTTTTAATCCAGGGAGCAATTTATGCATTCAAGACGCCATGTTGACCACCAGGAAATACCTCAGATCAGACCCGCCCACTCCTCACACACACACACACACACACACACACATATGCCGACACGACACACACACACACACACACACCGTTTACGTTGACTCCACCCCCCCCCGGATGTCTTTGTGTATTTTCGGACAGCGAATCAAACGGACCTGAAACGAAGCATTTGAAAAGTTCGTTCCTGAGCTGCTGTATATAATCAGTTCATCCTTTCTCCTAGAGGGGGGGGGAGAGGGTGTGTGTGTGTGTGTGTGTGTGTGTGTGTGTGTGTGTGTGTGTGTGTGTGTGTGTGATGGGGGGGGAGGCATTTTCTCAACAAAGGGGTTAAATGTTAATTTTCAATTTTACCTCCTTTTAGCTGTTTTTTTTGCAAATGTTCAACGCCAAAACCTCAGCATCTTTCTGTTTCGCACCCTTTTCCTCTCCTCTTCTTGCTCTTCGCCTCCATTGGACCTACTCTTCACCTCCTCTTTGTGGACCTAAAACCGCCTCCTCCTCTCCTCTGGTCCCGGGTCCGACCCGGGTTCTGGAGGAAGAGGAGGGCGGCTCTGCCTCACTGTGTTTCTGTCATGTTCTTGTCGATGATTACTATGAACTGTCATGTTGCTGCTGCTATTTAACACCGGACCTTCTGCCATAGACCTGAAACCTCAACGACGCTTGGCGTTAGCGCCTCCCCGAAACCCCGCCCACCTACCAACCTCGATCGAAATGAAGCAAAAGACACGTAAAGGCTAACAGGAAGCAAAAACCCGCTCTTCCTCGCCTGCTCACGCCTCTTCTCTCTCTGATTGGTTGGTTGGTTTCCTTGTTTTTGCATCACAGGGCTCTTTCAGTCCTTTCCTGTGTTTTCCTTAGGGGGGGGCGGGTACATCGGGGGTGTTTTAGTACACACTTGAATTACTAGAGTGTGGTTAAGGGTAGATTTCTTTTGTTATGGTTTTTTGGTTCATTCAGTCCAGACGGAAAGAGAAGAGTCAGAAAGATATTTCTAAGTGAATTCAAGTCCCGCCCACTGTTCAATTTAACTCCTCCCACTTAAATTTCATTGGTTTAACTGTCAGATTGAGTTTAAATAACCTCAAAGAAACATTTGATTTCGTTGCTCCAAAAAGGGAACCAAACAAAACAAAAGACGTTATAGATTCTTTATGATCTTTAGTTTGAAGCTAACTGGATGTTTATTTCATATATTGACTAGTTTGGCCAAAAAATGGTGAAGATTAAATAAAACTTTAGCATTGTTAATAAATATTATCAATGACCAGAATTTGGATTAAACCAACGGTTAGCTAACGGCTAACCGTTGCCGGTTTGGCTACCTCAACAGGAAGTTACGACTTCCAGCCTGCTAATGACTAGCACCACAGCTAGCTGATGTCTGAAGTAGCTACACCACAACGTTTAAATACTTTTCGGTCACTAGCAACATTTGACTCCACCCACTTTGACAGTTAAACCAATCAAACCACAGTTTCAAATCGCTTCTCGCTGACTGTTGTTTGAGAAAATTCATGCCTTGCTCATGTCTGTGCGTTAGCTTAGCTGACAACCTAGCCTAGCCTGCTGGCGCTGCATTGTCCACAGATGGAATGCGGCATCCTGGGAAACGGAGTCAGACAAGATAATGCTGCAGTCGTTGTGCTATGCTAGGCTAAGCTAAATATTTGATAGCTTACCTTTATATTTAGCATGCAGACACGTGAGTGATATCAATTTTCTCATCAAAACCTGTGCAAAGAAAACTGAAAAAAAAATCTCATTTTGATCAACACTTTTTAATTATTTTTCTCTGCTGTTGCTAAAAAAAAGAAGCTAATTTTTCTGGATGATATTTTGATCAGTTTGATCCTCGTCCAATCAGCTGTTGGTTCGCCCATCCCGCTAAGATGATGCTAAGCTACTGCTGTGATCTGTATGCATGTTTCCTAAGAGAGACCCCCCCACCCCCACCCTTCCCCGACTTGCACTGGAATTGGACAAAAGGGGCGGCAAAGGTGTGGCGTTTTGTTCTTTTTTGCAATGCAGTTGATAATCATAGCATCGTTTGTTGGCGGACAGACAGCGAGGCCTCCTCACCACCGGGTGGCGCCGTCGGGTCGGGTCACACCTCCTTTTCCATCCAATTCAATCCGATGTTAATTTTTTTTCCCACTCGTGTAAAATCAGAACCACGATGTCAGCTTCCGGTTTGTTTGATTGCAAATGTAAAATATTTCATTTGTGGCCGGTTAGATGTAGAAGTGTGATTTATTTTTTTTATTTTATTTTTTTTATGTCACTGAATGACACGAGAGAAATATGCAAAAAGAAAAAGGAGGGGAGGGTGACATCATCGGGTTGGGGGCCGATCTTTCTGACGGGGTTTCGGCGTTTTGCTACGACTGAATTTAATTGAAGCTCACAGAGGAAAACCTCATGAAGCCTGAGGTACAATCAATTCTCCCTCTGGCTCCTCCCACATTTCAGTGTCCTTATTATATATGAAATGACCCCGACGCCGACCTCCCGTCCCTCCGGACTCCTGTTTGATGCTCACTGTGGACCCCCCCCCCCCCTCTCCCAGACGTGCTCGTATGGCCTCTTCCTCCCTCTTCATCATCCTCAACGTGATACACCTAAACGCGACCAGCTGTAGCGACCGCCGCTTCCACGCCGTTAGCAACCAGCCCATAATCACCAGGGCGGGTGGACTTTTCGGACTCATGTCATTAGTTCAAGTGTTTCTGAGCCCGGGGCAGAACAGCACCACAAAAAAAAAGCAAAAAATAAAATAAAAAAAGCAAATGACAATCTTTGGAAAGGTGGAATTTGCTCAGTTTGGTTCTTCTGTCCCTCAAAAACGGGACGGACTGGGGAGAAGGTTTTAATCAGAGCGTTGGTTCTTCAGAACTCCTCTTCCTGTTTGTTAACGTCTCCAAACGACCGACACGTTTCTATCTGATTTATATATTTTAGTATTGGATCAACGTTCTGGATTGTTCATATTATTTTATAGATATATTTTGTAGTGCGAGTAAAGTGGTCTTTTTTGAGAGAAAAAAAGAAGAAATTTTGTACAATATTCCAACGGTTTCATGCCTGTTCTTCACATTCCAGACGCCGGACCCGACCGGCATCACTGCAGACGCCCGTCTTTGTCGTTTCAATCCATCTGGCGTTTAAATCAGGACTGTGATGCTAAAACTGTCTCCTGTGTAACGGTCGATGTTTACGTCGTGAACCGGATGTCAGATTATAATCCCTCATCGATCGGCCGCGGAAAAGGATTAAATCCTCCGTGGCTCGGAGGAAAGCGACGTGCTCGCCTTTAACGAGTATAATTTATTTTATTTAACACTTTTATTTTCTTAGACTCAAGTTTTTTTTTATTTCCTGGATTATAGTTGTAATATTTAAAAATGAAGGGAGTTTGTTTTATTTTAATTAATTTAAAGATAAAAAAGCAGCTTCACTTGAGCTTCAGGTCTTTTGAGTTCTTTATAATAATCAAACAAAGAAATCGATGTCACGCCTCTGTGTCGAATGCGACGCCTTAGCTAGAGGCCAACTAGCTTAGCTTAGTTTAGCATAAGAATGAAGGCCCGCTCTGTCAGAAGGTAAAATCTGAATAAGTCGCTTTAGGTCGTGTCGTTTCACCGACATTCCGACACACACACACACACCTGTGTTATACATCCTACATAACGGGAATCGTTCTGGATCCGTCCGGTCTGAGCCGTGATGTGGGTCGGGTCCCATCGTGAACCGGTCTGGTCCGACGTACGACTGAAAAGGGTTTAGAAACGATTTGAGGAGAAAGAGTGACGGACCTTTTTATTCAGTCAGAACTAACGTCCTGTTTTCTACTTCTGTTTTTCTCTGTGATGCTTCAGGATCATTTTCTCTTCCTGTCTTCGTTCTCCGGACTCTTTGGCGGTCTCGGGTTTCCTCCGCCGTCCGGTGAAGCCAGTTTTCTCCTCATGGTTCGACTCAGTGGAAGTGTGATGTTTACATGTACAGAATTTTGGATTCTTTCAGTTGTTTTTTTTTTAATTATTTTTTTTATTTTATTTACTGCTCATCCCTCTCTCCTTCCTCATCCCTTCTTTGACTTCATCTGACTCCTCTCACTAAAGGGAAATGGGACTCCGTCAAAACACAATTATCACCACTTTCACTCGTAAGCCTAATCGCACGCCGGGACGCCTTTTGAATTTCAGCCTGTCTCATCTCGTCACCAAACGTCTGCCTTGTTTGTTAGCATTCAGCTAGCATTCAACGTGCTAATGCTGTCGTATCCAGGAATGCTAACAGCTAGGAATGGAAAGTATGGCTACGAACAACCCACAGCTGGAATTAAAAGTCGTCTCTGGTTGGATCAGATCGTTTTGAGGTGGGTGGGGTTGGGGGGGGGGGTTGTCGAGCTGTGTGTTTGTTTGCCTCTGAGCAGAGGCTGACCTTTGACCTCTCGGTACACACAAAATCACAGTGGGGCCCACAGTGACCCTCAGTGAATGATAAGCCATGCCGGGCCCTGTGTGTCGGGTCCTCTAGTCTATTAGTATATTTAGCAAAACTTTAAACTGCAGACGACAAAATTCAACCTCAGGAATTAAAACGCAGGACATGACTTTTGTAAAAAAACGCGTCGAACTGAAGGCCCATTTCCCTCTCTCTTTGATACCACGTAAATTATATCAAAATTCTTTTTTATATTTATTGTGTTTATTATTATATATAACAGTGGAATTCCTTCTTTTCCAGTACCTGTGGCTAAATATTTTGATTCTTTAGAAAAGTGTTGAATATATATGTGAAGCAACTTAAACGATCGAGGAAAGAAAAAAAAGAAAAAGAAAAAAAGAAAGCGAGGGTTATTTTTTTTTGTTGACGGGCGCGTCCGTTAGCCTAAGAACATATCACTCTGGTCCACGACGAAGAAACCAATGATCGGAAAAACTGAGCTTTCTTTTGTGTGATGTCACTGCTGAAGCTGAAATGTTTCTGGACTTTAAAAATTGTGACCATTTGTTTCTTTTTTTATTTGTTTGTTTTTGTTTTCTCCCGAGCTGTACGTCACAAAGCTAAATATACTAATAAAACAGTGTGCTATCTATCAATCTGCAGCGCTCCTCTCTTCTTGTTAAAGCAAAAGTATTTGTCATTGTAATTTTTAAAAGATGATTTTTATTTTTTTTTTACATTAAACCTAATTAATTTTATCAATTTAAATCACTGGACACAAATGCTATTTTATAATGAAGCAAAAAGCTCTGCACAGCTGCTCCCGAATGTCACAAAACTTTCATTTAAAAAAAAAAACAGCCTTAAGTGTTTGATTACAAAATTATATGAAACATTAAAAAAGGAACAAAACATAGTTAGAAAATAAGAGTTAACTTGATAAAACAGTAAAAGTGGGTCAGACAAAAGAAGTCTTGTCTGGTCCCATCAAACGCCCTCACCTGTCATGGCTTTGATTGGTCTACTGTGGTGCAATGAATGCTGGGACTTGTAGGTTTTTAGCTTTTGAACCTGTTTTCTGTCATGTAGCAAAATTTTAAGAACATTAGCGGCTTTTGACATTAGACTAGTAGATCTGTCCATATGAGTAAAATCATGTTTTAATTTAAGACATAAGCAGTATTTTTAAAAAATTCAGAATTATTTTCATGTTTGGAGTCGAATACCTTCACAGATTCACAAATTTAAACAGAAATATTGGGGTTCGATTTTATATAAAACACTTTTGATTTGATTTTAATCAGAGAAATAGTGAAAAAGTTTAATCGTGCAACGTCACAATTAAACTCGTTACAAAAAAAGAAAAAGAAAAAGTGAACACACTAAATACAGGAAGAGTAACGGGTCTGATATGAATGACGTGTTTAGGTGAAGTGGGAACAGAAGCGGAGCAGAACCGGATCAGCTGAGGCGCGCAAACAGATCGGAAACACCTCCGGGGTAAATAACATGGATGTGTGTGATGTTTAGTCTGGAGACACACAAACACACCCGTCCGCCCCTTCACTGCGCATGTGTGTGACAGCAGGTGTGTGACAGCAGGTGTGTGACAGCAGGTGTGTGACAGCAGGTGTGTGACAGCAGGTGTGTGACAGCGGGAGGTGTGTGGACGGAGCGCCAAACCCAAACTTTTTACGCACCGCGCTGCTGCCGCCTCCGCGTCCCGCTGCTAAACCCCCGACACCCCCCCCCCACACACACACACACACACACCGCTTGGCGTCCACACAGGAGGATTACCGGCGTTACGATCACACCCCCGGTCGGGCCGCACCACCGAGTCCTCAAAGGGCTCCGACTTGGATGCCCTCCATTCCCGTTTCCGCATTCCCGCAGCCGCCGTGCGCACTGCAGGCGTGGAGATCAGATCCATGATCTCGACAGAAAAAACCGGTTCCTCCGGCTAATCTACCCAACCACTGCTGGCGGGGCATTATGCTTCCAGCCACGGGACGGGAGGGAAAGTGTAGGACTGAGCGGCCGGACGCCGTGGGCTGTAAACGTCCGTTTTTAGACTGAGAAAGTCCCGATCGTTGTTCGGATCGATCCCCGGAATCACCCCGCCGCGCTCCTTCATGTCCCGGGATGGAGAGTTGCTGCCGCTCCTGTATGCCCTGTTTGGACCGGCTCTGGAACTGCATCTGGCCCGGCATTCGCTACCCGACCATCCCGAACCACAACCATGTCATCGCCAACCCGGGCGCGCAGCCGGCGGAGATCCGCACCGTGTCCGGTGACATCCGCATCCCGTCCCCGAAGAAGCGGCCGGTGCAGCTTTACGCGGCGCTGTTCGACTTCGAGGCCCGCAGCGACGACGAGCTGACGGTGAAGGAGGGGGACAAGCTGTCGGTGATCGAGAAGCGGGGGAACTACGTGCTGGCCAAGAAGCTCACCGGGACGCTGGAGTCCGGCCTCATCCCGGCCAACTACGTGGCTCTGCTGCAGGACGAGTTCGCCAAACACAAGTGAGTTTGTCCGCTGCTCCGACCCGTAGTTCCACCTGCCAGAACCCCCGGGGTGCTGTTGCCTCATTCTAGGGATATTAACACAATCCGGATCCTGATCCTGATCCCCAGCGGATGAAAAGTCACAGCAGAAGGTTATGAAATCGGATAAATGCCGGAATTGGAAGGAGACCGAATTCTGATCTGTTGTTCAGGCGGTGTAAACACGAATCGGAAGTAACTAAAACTGTCAAGTAATCTGACCTGACGTTACTGTTACATAAAGACCAGGACAAGTTTGCTTATACGTGTGTGTATGTATGTATGATTATATATATAAATATAAATATATATATATATATATATATATATATATATATATGTATATATGTGTATATATATGTATATATATGTGTATATACATGTATATATGTGTGTGTGTGTGTGTGTATATTTACACAGTATATAACAGTATTATATATAAATTTAGATGGGTTTTTATTCAATTTCTCATTCTGATTCTTTTTCTTTTTTTTTTTTTAAATTATAGAATTTTTAACCCAAAGAGCAAAAAAAAACGTCGACTTTCCGTCCAGTTAGGTTTTATTAAAACTGGGTTCAACATCGTTCAGCTGCTGGTTTTCATCCATTGAAATGAAAATTATTCTGTTGAGTGTCACATCTCCACCCCATCAAAAACTACTTTTATGTGTCCTGTTAAGGCGTGACATTTCTCAGCTACACAAAGGCGTGATCGTTGTGATAAAATTGCTGAGTCAGAATCTACCTGAAAGAAAATCCAGATGGGATGTTGCGATTAGCAGGGGGAGTAAACTGTTAGCTACTGGCGAAAAACTTTGCTGCTCTTTATTTCTTAATTTTTCATTCATTCATTTTCTTTTCCACGTCGTCTGCTTTTTGTGGATTACGAGGGTTGCTGGAATCAATCCCAGTGGATTTATGGACGAGAGGCGGGGGACACTCTGGGAAAGGCGCCAGTGCACCACGGATTATTAATTCATTATTCAAAACATAATAATAAAAATGGTTAAAAAAAAGTCAAATACAAATTCTATACATCCAACATCCTAGATGTATAAAGAGGGACCAGACATGGGGTTAAGGATGGAATAACACAAAGGATTGATCAGTGATCGGCCACCTCCATGGGAATTGATCAGTGGTTTATTAATATAATAATAAACACCGTCTGTCTGATGCTGCTGGCGGAGCTAAATGCAGCCGCAGCAGGTCCTCCATTATTCATTCACCCCCAGAGAATCATCGTGTTTCACTTTTAAGGTTCACTTCGCTGTCTGCGTTCAGGCGTCTACGACGACACCTGTCCTCGAACGCATCGCTAGAACTGAGGATGAGCAGTAATGATGATGATGACGCTCAGTCAGACTAATAATGGACATGAAAGAAAACGCACAGGAATCCTGTAAAAATCCAGTTCCTTGACCTGATCTGTTGGATCTACAAATCTTTAGTGTTACCGGAAGGGAGGAAAATTTGGTTCAATGTGCGGCAGGTTCATTATACCACTTAACTATTAACTGTTGGTCGAGTTACTTGAGAAACTTAACGAAATAAAATGGAGTTATAATGCAAAAAGTATATTTTATTTTATTTTATTTTATTATGTGTTGTATTTATAACCTGTTATTGTGTCTGGTCAGTCTTAGGGAATAGTACTTTAGTTCTTAGAGTCGTAATAACATTTAAATAATCTCAAATTTAATAAATAACGACTTACAAACAACTCCGCTTGAGAACAGTATCTCACACCCAATCTGTGTCCGTATGTTGAGGACGACATGTATTCTGAAGGCTTCTTGTGGCTCCGCCCACTGGTTCTTGTTGATACCTTGCTCGAAATCCGACCCTCTGGAGCCCCGCCCCCCTGATAGTGTAAAGTAAACAAAGGTCAGCCTTTGATCTATTGAGCAAACAGCGGCGTGTCGTCCACGCCTAAAGACGCCGCGGCGCTCTGGACATCTCCAGAAATAAAACCAGAACCGACCCGACCAGTTTGGTTTATAGTATGAGTGTGTTTAAGGAAAAGTTTACCTTTAATTAATTTACTAATCTCCCTCCAATTGTGCACTGATGGAATGTAATGAAGTATATTCACTTTGGTGCTGAAGTAGTGAGACCTCTGGAGGAACTGAGTATCAACATAATGACAGGAAACAGATCCCAGGTCAGATTTGAGGATGTTTGATCATCGTTAACAATGACGTTCATCCCTCCATCCCTCCGTCTTTCCTCTGCAGGTGGTATTATGGGAACATCAACCGCGTGAAAGCTGAGAAGCTGCTGATGGCGTCCCAAAACAAAGATGGCTCCTTCCTGGTTCGCATCAGCGAGAGTCACAGCGACGAGTACACCATCTCTGGTGAGTCGTCCGTCCATCCATCCATCCATCCATCCATCATCCATCCATCCATCCATCATCCATCCATCCACCCGTCATTTGGTTTCCACGTGATCTTATTTACTTCTTTTTTTTACTGTAATCTGACTAAATTGAATTTAGGGACATAAAAAAGAGAAAAGTTACGTCCTGATCATTCAAAAATATTTTATTTTATTTTATTTTTTCACTCTCATCTCATGGGATCCAACTTTATCCAGATGTGAACATTTCCCGCCGCTCCCAAATCTGTTCTAGTGTTTCTACATATCGATGACCCACTTTAACCAAAAAAATCACACTCCTGTCGCCACGGCGACAGCCAGCCAGAGATAAACTTTCCGCTGGGCATCGGTGGGTGAACTGGTCAAACCGGACTGGGTTTGAGAACAGAGGAACTGCTGAGGGCTGATTTGAGTGACGGGGCTAAATTTAACTTTTCATTTTCAAGAACAATTAATCAGCTGATTATTGGTTTCAGTCGAGGTAAAGTCTCGAGGGAATTAATCCATTATATTCTGATTAGATTAAGTTCAGACTCAAAAAGCTGATTGAACAGTTTGTCTCGTTCTTGACCTGCATGCTGTTCCGCTCCCACCCATCACTCCTCCACCTCCTGTCAACCTTCATCTCCCTGAGTTTGATTTCCTCTCCTTCTTCCTCCTCCTCTTTCCACCGTCTCTGTTTGGATTTTTAAATTTTTGATGCTAGTTTTTTTTTTTTACCGCAGATCAAACCATGTTTTTATCTGAAACACGTGACTCTGAGAGTAAAGCGACCGTAACGGTCTGCCTCATGTCTCAACGACATCTTCAACAAATCAGCATTAGATGTTTCTCTGAACCAGAACAGAAGAACGTTCTAGGATGGTTTGTGATGGGATCATCACTAGATCACCAGCTGGTGTTGGAGGAACAAAGACTAGACCGTCCTTTAGCTTGACGCAGTGTTTCAGTCTCTCTTTGACCAAAGACTAGTTGTTTTCTAGTCCTGTCTCCAGTTGACCCACCTTCTCCGATTGTTGTCATCTTACGAATGAGCCTACAGCTGACCTCATGAGGTTTGTGTGATTTGTGACTTGAGGTTATATTTATAATTATCTATATCATTATCTCCCTCTTTCTCTCTCTCTTCACTCTTTATTCTCATCTCTTCTATTTGTCCTCGAGCTTTTTTTTTTTTGTGTCGGCATCTTTTTCCTCTCGTCCCTGCATCGACTACAGTCCTCCCTCCCCCCTTCTTCAAGGTCCTTCAGGTCCCTGGGGGGGAGGGGGGGCAGGGGGAGCGGGGGGAGTGCTGAATCTCGCCGTTCAATTTTCGCTGCGCTAGTTCTGCTGAAATATGCATCATCAGTACTCTGAGCAGGGAGCCCTGGGAGGAGTCTGCCAGGAAAACACCAGCGATAACTTTGTTTTATGGCTCGATTGCGTGGGTTCCTGTGACTTCCTGTCACGGCCTCCATCGTAAAACAAGTTCCTCTTCATCATCTTACAGTTTAACGACATAATGTTTTAATTAATAGCGTAGATTATGTCCGTGTCTGCATCCAGTGCTTGTAAATGATGTAGCATCTGTATCAGGGTACAAGCTAAGCAAAGTTCTGTGAGATTTTAAATTGATATGTCGATTTTATGTTGTGAGTCATGCATCTTTTAGAATTATTGATAGACAACTCCACTGAAAACGAATGCAGGGGTCACCTGGTCAGGTAAGTCGACATTTCATGTCTCAAAAATAAGACTTAAAATATAGTAATTAGTAAATTCAGGGTAGGAGGTCAATGACAAATAATTTTTCCAACTCTCTAAAGAATGAACTTTAAGAAACTGGATCGGACCCAGTTTTGTTTTTTTTGTATCAAAGTCTTCGTTCAACCTGCGAAGAGCGTTTTAAGATATTCTTTCTTCTCTTGTTCTTTTCAAGACAAAAACAAATCTTTATTATCCGCAAAACATTCGATAAAATTCTGTTTGACTGTATGAATACTCATTTCAAAACTCGATAAAACAGAAGCTCTGCCCAACTTGAGTCTTGGGTCTGCTTGAGGTTTACGTCTGTTCAAGGCAGCTCGTGAACTCGATGCTTGTCCTGTCCTTCCCAGTTCGGAGTGAGACGAAGGTCTTCCACTTCAGGATCCAGCGCTCCGTCATCGGAGCGTATTTCGTGGCGGAGAAGATATCCTTCGGGACGCTGGGGGAGCTGGTCGCCTACTACCAGAAAAATTCCCGCAGCCTGGGGGTGGTGCTGGGGGAGCCCTGCGCCCAGCAGGTGAGACCCCGACACAAAAACACATATTTTTACTTCTACACTTACGAGGACCCACAAAGGTGTGATGTATTCACCGACATGCTAATATGGATCAGGCTCAGAACTAATATCATCCAAAGACTTGATGATGGATTAACCCTTTGGCGTCAGTTTAAAGTTAATATGGAGATTTAAATGAGATGAAGGACTGAATGACTTCATGGTGTCTGAGGAATGTTCCCCTGTCAGGTTAGATAACTCCAGGATTCCTATTGGTGGAGCAGAGCTGTTGGTAGCATTCCGATCATGAGAGAGCCTCTCATTGGACGGATGCATGTTGACATGTTGGTAAAGACAAGAGATTGTTTATCCGACATGAACATTAATTATTTTTTTTTTTGCATCCATGTGACAATTTAAGTCCATATTGACTCTTTTAGCTCTGGTTTTGGTCTCGACCAATCACAGTGTAGTATGTGGGCGGAGTTAGTAGGTCAGAAAGTAAATCAACGGAGGGCGACGCCATTGGTTATGAAAAAAAGTGATTGTATGGAGGTTGTGAGAATGGAAGCCGTATTCACTGTATTAGCTTAGCATTAGCATGTGTATTAAAATAACTGTAAAGAGACCATACTTTAGGGCGTGGCTTCCTTGTTGACACCTGGTCTTGTTAATCTGACCCAGTTTTTAGCCAGATACGGTCATGTCTGGAGTGTGCTGCAGCGTTTTATTCATTTAAAACGATGATTTGAGAGCCAATCAAACTGCAGATTAAACATCCGTCAATGAAATCCATTGATTATTTAAACTACTGATCACTGCAACATTAAACTCACCTGGTCCTCACAAAGGTGGAAGGACAGGAACACCTTACATGACAGGAAAAACGGTAGTAAAGATCCTGTGAGGTTTATTATTGGTTCTAAAGTCCAACATGTTGGTCATCTCTGTAAACACGTATAAATACGTAACCAGTAAATCATACACAACTTAATAAGGTGAGATAATAGCGGGAGACGTGATTGATCCTGGCTGACGCTTCTAATTCTGGTCCATTGTGTCGATGATTCTGATCAGACGCTGATCTTTCGAAGGAGAGTCGAGATGACGGTGATATTAAGAAATGAAATATTGATGCAGATGTGATGATGATGTTTAAATATTTAATGAACTTAAGGCCTTGTAGATTTTTATTCATTTTTCCTACAGTTGAGGATTCATCTCCTTTTTTTCAAGAATCTTAATTTGGATTTTTTTTGCACTTATTGTTAAAATATTGTAAAAAAAAAACAAACTTTCACATTAGTTGTGAAGTGAGCATCAGATTTAAGGACACCTAACAGTTCAGTAAAATGTACATAAAGCTTCCCTGTTTCAGAAACAACTTCTCTATTCCTCTGTATTTTTCTGTGACTTAATTTAATTCTTTCGAATCTTTCCACGTTTCATGGAAATTACTTTCTGCATGGAGACAGATCAACTTAAACAAAATAAAACGTAATCTTTAACATAAAATATCTAGTAAAAAGACACTTTAGAGTTCATAATTAAAAAAATAATGATTAAAAAACAGAATTACAAATTGTAATTTTTGACATTTCTTGTACATTTATATCAACTTTTTTTATTTATGATCTAGCGGCTTGGGGAACCGCAGGCGTTCGTAAATCAATTTAAACAAGTCAACAAAAATCAATTTCATTTTCACAAACGGGAGCTTAAATTTTTTAAACATAAAAACTGCTTAGTTTTCTTTTATTTGCAAGTCCTTATCAGACATTTTTATAAGATGTGTATAAATAATTCTGTGTGATCCTATTTAGCGCCTTAGAGTCATGGTGTGTGTTTAAAACCAGAACCAACTCATGTTTTCACATGCGGCCATTTTCCTGTGATGTCACACACAAACAATGGGTGCTAATGCTGTTCATCCACTGCTAACTAACATTAATACATCACATTAAACACAAACACTCTCTCTCTCTCATTAAATTATCCTGGGAATAATGGGTTTATTTTTAGCTTGGTTGTGCTATAATTACCCTCCATCTCTGCAGATGAAAACAGAACAACAGAACGACTCCTTTCATCTTTCATATGTAGTATTAATATATGCATGAGAGAGTCACATGACTGACGCAGGGAGGCGTTCAGGGACCTCACGTAACACTTAAACACCTTGAAAAGTGTTTGAGGAGGTGAACTCAGACCTTCCTCCTGATCAGACGACTCAGTGACTCCCTCCTCTTCTCTCTTCCTTCCAGGGAGGGCTGTGAGTCAGAGGCCACGGACACACAGAGGCCGACACACACACACACACACACACACACACACACACACACACACACGGCTAACTGAAGGAACATTTACATTTTGTTTTCTTTACATTTCAGATCTTTGTGTTCATATTGATTGATTTACTTGAACATCTCAGTAGTTTATTCTCATAGTCACATAAACAGGAAACTCAACCAGTTATCCATACTGGGCACAAACTGGGAATGCAGAGTTGGAAGCCACTCTCTGATGATTCAACACAAACTGATTTGAATGTTCAGTTTAAATCCTAATAAATATCAGCTGACTGCAGAGGATTGATCTGAGAATGCTCTGAATAGAAGTATAACTTAATTTAAAACTTCACAATGAAGACGCCAAAAAAACCACAAAAAAAACCCATGGATCATTCTCATGCTGTTCTGTGAAAGAATAACATCAGACTGAATGTCTTTTTAAATTTCATTTGTTTTAATTTTGTTTTTTGATTATTTTGTTTATTGAAGTTTTTCTCACCCGAACCTTTTTTATTATTTATTCTTCCTGCGGATTTCTGCTGTTTTATTTATGTAAACGAATATTTAATCTTCTTATCTGTCGTGTTTCTAACATAATCATTTCACTGATGTGTTCATTTTATTTCATGTTTATTGAAGCACTTGATCATTAGAAAATGAAAAATGTTTTGTAGAAGCTGATTTTTACTGACAATAAATTACTGAAAAAATGTTTAGAACCAGTGTGTCATTCATTCATTTATTCATTTATTCATTCATTTTGTTGATTAAATCAACGTGAAACAGTGAAATCTATTTCCTGTGTATCAAACCTTAAAACATAAGAAATAAGGAAAATGTGAAAATGAAATTATTCTCATTTGAGGAGATGACAAATCTAGAAATTGTAGGCCCGCAGCCATTTTTGTATTCTGTCCTCATGTCTCAGGTGAGTTACAGTTAGAGGAGTGACGTCTTTATTCTGTTCTGTGTGGATGTTGAATCTGACGCTTGTTCGGCGTTCCGACTCACCTTCTCCTCTCTCCACAGCGGGAGCTGTTCGACATGGAGCCGTGGGAGAGACCCCGAGAGGAGTTCAGGCTCCTCAGGAAGCTGGGAGAAGGCCACTTTGGGGAGGTGTGGGAGGCTCTGTGGACGACGGAGAACAGGAAAGTGGCCATAAAGACTCTGAAGCAAGGTACAAACGAAGGAACGAACGTGTTCGTTTAAAGTCGGAAGGAGAAATTATCATCCAGTTTGTTTTAATCTGCCTCCTTATGGGAGGTAAAGATGTGATCTCCTCCTCCTCCTCCTCCTTTCTTCTCTGCTCACCTGACCAGTGTTAAATACAATAACAGCATCACTGTAGATTGTTTATTGATGTTTGCATTTACAGTAGTTTCCGCACTTTAAGGCGCACTAAAAACCTTTAATTCTCTCAATTTCTTATAATCCAATGTGCCTTTATATATGAAAAAGAGTCTTAAAATAGACCATCCATTGAAGATGAGTTCTCAGATGCGTTTTATAATCCAGTGTGCCTTATGTATGAATTTTTAACAAAAAAAGAATAGGCCATTCATCTCTTTACTTCAATCAGGTTTACAAATTAAGATTTAGTCTCAAACATTTCACCAGCTCCTGCTACAAAAGGATTTCATACTTTCCAACGAATCCTTCGACAAACAACCAAACATGTTTGTAATGTCCTTGTTTCCATGGTTACAGTTCGATCTTAGGCTCATTCTTTGACTTTGTGATGTCCTTCTCTTCCAGAGGACACCAAGCAGGACGAGTTTGTGAAGGAGGTGCAGGCCCTGAAGAGCCTCCATCACCCCAAGCTGATCCAGCTGCTGGCCATGTGCTCCAGAGGAGAACCGGTCTACATCGTGACCGAGCTGATGATCAAAGGCAGCCTGAAGTCCTACCTCACCTGTGAGCACCTCTACGCCTCCACACCGTCACACATTCACCAGAACAGGTCCACAACATGCCTGCAATACTTCTAGTAGGAGTCACAGTTCCTGATTACATCTACGGAGGCGGGGGTCGACTCCTCCCATCTGTCAGGGTGAAACAAACTCCCAGGTGACAGATGGTGAAGGGGCGGGGCCTCAGTAAAGAAAGAACCTTTATTGGTAGAATCTGGAGCTGGTTCTCTTTTTGATTGGTTGGTTGGTCCGCCAGCAGGATTAAACTAAAGCCAAGTTCTCAGAAAACCAGGTTGTTGTTAGTGAGTAAAGGGGCGGAGCCTTGACATTTCTTTTGCCTTTCTTTTTATTTTAAATACATTTTTTATTATTGATAAGATCTTTGTCAAACCTGTTGAATGGATTTCCAGGTATCTGTGTGAGGGTGGGGCATCAGGGAACCTAAAACACTGGCGGAACTAGCAGAGTAACCGGTGGAGATTCCGCCGTCATTTCCCGCTAACCGGACCTGACGTTCTCCTGTTTTGCAGCGGCTGAAGGTCAGGTCCTGACGTCGGCTCACCTCATCTACATGGGCAGTCAGATCGCTGAGGGCATGGCCTACCTGGAGGACAGGAACATCGTCCACAGAGACCTGGCCGCCAGGAACGTCCTGGTGGGGGAAGACCTGGTCTGCAAGGTGGCCGACTTCGGACTGGCTCGGATCATTAAGGTGAGAGGAGAGAGAGAAACCCACCTCCATCCTCTGTGGCTCTCAAAGCAGAATCTGTTTATTATTTCACTGTGGGTTCATGGGAAATGTAGTCTTAGTATCTTTTGCAGAGCAGCTGCTCTCTGTTTTCCAGGACAGTGTGTACACAGCGAGTAGAAACACAAAGATCCCGGTTCGCTGGACGGCTCCCGAAGCCGCCGTGAAGCAGCAGTTCTCCGTTAAATCAGACGTGTGGTCGTTCGGCGTCCTGCTGTACGAGATGATGTCACGAGGGAAGATGCCCTACGATGGTAGGGCTTCACCTCTTGATTCAGTTTGGTCGCGCTGTTAGTTGACTGCTAATTCTATTTGTTATTTTAAAATTTTCCTGCACCTGGAAAGATCAGGAATGAAAAGAATTCCTTTGATTTTCTTTTTTTGCATCTCTGACTTTTAGGAAAAAGCAATAAGGAGGTGTTGGACCTGCTCACCTCCGGATTTCGGCTTCCCTGCCCGACCCGCTGCCCTCAGAATATCTACCGCATCATGATGGACTGCTGGTCCGCCGAGCCGTCCAAGAGACCCTCCTTCCACGCTCTGTACAGCCAGCTGGACAACATCTACGCCAGGATCTATTTCAAGACCATCGAGGTTTAGAGGGGAGGAGGAGGAGGGACAGAAACAGAAACGTCTGCAGCTGCTCAGAATCCAAACATGAAGGAGATCGGAGGAATGAATATCCTCCTCTTTATCGCCGTAACCGGGCGTAATGAAGCACACGAGGAGTCAAAGGTCAGGAGGACACGCCCGCCGATCAACGAGGACATGGAGGAATATTTGACTGAATGCAGAACCTCTCCGGATCCTCGGCGCGTCATCAGAACAGACGCCTTTTAATTTTGTAGTCTTTGTTTTATAAATAGTATTTTAATACCTGTGTTTGTGCCACGTCTGGACGCACAATTTTAGATATCAAATCACAGGTCCGCCGTCTTCTGACGATGCCGACATAGAGTTTATGTGCAATAAGTGCTAGCTGGGATTTAGCCACGCTAGTGGCTAGAGCGGTGGATTACTAGGGAAAAGTCTCAACGCAGACGAACCAGATGTGTGATTTTAAGCTCTTACTATCCGTCACCTTCAGCTGTGATTTGAGGTTTGAAGAGAGGATTAACCTGATTGATTACGATCAATGATCTTTTGTTGTGCACGCAGCATGTGAGCAAGAAAAATCCAAATTTAGTCCCGAGAGAAGCATCAATTTGATGGAGCGGAGAAGATTGAAACTATATTTAGGATGGAGTGATGATTAGCCTAGCTTAGCATTAAGATCGAAGCAAGGAGACTCAACCGCTCAAACATCTTCTGAACACGATCGCCTCTTCTTTTTTGTTCACAGCCTTCCATGCACTTGGAAATTTTATGATGACATTAGCTAATGGCTTTAAAAGCTAACAGGTAAATTTGGAGTTCGCTGAAAATCTCTGGAGTTTCAGGTGTATTTTATATTCTTTTAATTTTTAACAGTATTGAAGGATATAACCAGAACAGCAAAGGCAAATAGTACAGCTGATGTTTATTTAAATAAATCTGAGCTCAGAGGCCGTAGTGAAGATTTAATCTTCAGAAAGATTATGATCGAAAAAATCTACCTGGACTCAGGTTTCTGGAGTCTCCACCCCCTTCAGGTGTTCATGAGGACTTTTTTTTGTTTTGTTTTTTTTTGTGCACTTTCAGCTAACAATGACTGATGATATATTGATCAGTGAATTGTCTTTGATTTTGTGACCAACTGATATTTCCCCCCTGATGCTCTGGACAAAGTTAACATGTCATTTAAGTTTTATCTGATCATAACACCTCCCACACACACTAAGTATTTTGGATCGAATTCGGAACAAAATCCTTTTTAAAAGGTTTCTTACAACTAGAGTGTGATGTTTACACCCCACCACCCCACCCCCGACTCGAACCGGAACCCCCGCACATCGTGTCGGACACGACCACAGGCCTCTTCCTGGGCTCAGCCGTGCATTTTTGGACTTGTATGCATGACGTTCACCGCCGAGGAACCTTCAGTCATAAGGACAGAATCACTAGAAGGAGTTTCACGTTTGGCTGTGAGCCATTAATTAATATAAATAAAGTTGTTTTTTTAAATAAAGTCTTCTGAAATGTGTTTTTATCCTATACAATATTTGTTATTTATCTTATCTACTTTTTATCCAGCTGATCAGCTTCTGTGTTACTGATCAATAACGTTCATAATATCAACAACATTAAAGGGGCCCTATTATGAAAACCACACTTTTTCAGGTCTCTACATATACATAGTGGTCCTCCCTAACCCGACCAACTCCTAGAATGTGGTAAACAAACACTTCCTGCATCAATAGATATTTGGACTTTCAGGAAGTCATGGCTCTGAACGACTCGATTGCTAGAACAGGCACCCTTGACGTCAGACTTTGCACTCTGCTATTGGACAGAGTATTGGACGATATGGATTGGTGGACATGCTCAGGGGCGTGGACGATATGGATTGGTTGACACGCCCAAGGGCGTGGCCATCCCCAAGACGGAGTTCTTCGTGTCGGATGAGAGGCAGCAGTCTGTTGAAATGGCGTCTGTGACAAGGAGACAAGGTAGCTGCTCAGTTGTTGATTGTACAAATCAACACCAGTGTTTATTTTTAATCCCATCCCATGAAAAACAGAAGAGACCGTGGTTACATTTCATTTTTAATGGCTCTCTGCAGCTACATCTCCTGCACGTTTGTTTGTGTGTGGAACCACTTCACTCCAGCCTGTTTTAGCAACGAGGGTCAGTCCAGACGGGGCTTTGCCTGAGACTGATCCTCATTCAAGGATCACTCCCAACCATACGGGACCAAGGACCTGCACCCCGGTTACAGGTTAGTCTCACCATATTCATCTTTTTAGCAGTTGTCTGTTAGCATGGGTGATCCAGTGCTATTTGGCTAATTAGGTGCTGCTGCTTTGTTTCGCGTTTGCGTGTGTGTGGCTCCAACGTGTGTGTGCTAAACCTACAGTACCTACTGTAGGTACAACGTGTGTGTGCTAAACCTACAGTATCTACTGTAGGTACAACGTGTGTGTGCTAAACCTACAGTACCTACTGTAGGTACAACGTGTGTGTGCTAAACCTACAGTACCTACTGTAGGTACAACGTGTGTGTGCTAAACCTACAGTACCTACTGTAGGTAACAACGCACCAGAGTTGGGCTCACATTTGATCTTTTTTTCTTTTTGTCGGTTAGCATGAATGAAGTCATGCTATGCTAGGCTATGTAGGGAGGTCTCCTTTGTTTCGCGTTTGCGTGTTGCGTGTGTGTGAGTGCTGGACCGACAGTATAAAACTAAAACGCACGCAAGTTGGTTCATATTTTCTTATAGTTTGTTAGCATGGAGTCATGTTATGCTAGGCTATGTAGGGAAGTTGCCTCTGTTTCGCGTTTGTGTATTGTGTTTGTGCGTGCCTGACCTACAGTAGGTACAACACACGTAGGTTGGTCTCATATGTTCTTTTCTATTATCTGTCAGCATAAATGAAGTCATGCTATGCTAGGCTAAGTAGGGAGTTGTGCTTTGTTTCGTATTGTGTGTGCGCGTACGTGTTAGAGTCGATTGTTTGTTGGTCGTCATAGCAACAACGCACACAGGTCTGTCTTCATCCAAAATCAGAACATTGGTGTCCTGAAACTAGTGTCCCTCTTCCTTGTGCATCCTTTCAGCCTACAGCTTCAAGTGTCGTGGGGGGCCAAACTGACCCAGGGGACACCCATACTGTTGGTACACAGCTGTCCTGCAGGACTCTTCATTCCCACTATTGAAGAAAAGGTATGTACAAGTCATATTCCATACGTTTTAATAAAATTTGTTAAATACACTAATTTTCTAAATATAGTTGTCTATAGGTGTTAGTGAATGCACATGTGTTGATAGTAGTTCAGTAAAAAATAAGAGTGTTGTGTTTTAGAATATTCCAGCAAGACAGTAAGTGAAGACTTTAGTATAAAAAAATTTGAGACATTTTCATGTATGTTATATATTGTTTTGGCTCCTTATTTCGTTACGTTTGGTGTACCCCTCTATAAGATCCACTTTCCAAAGGCTTTTGAAGGGACAATGCGACAATGAGTCAAACCTCACAAGACAGCCAACATTCTGTTAGTGTTGCAATATTTTAATATTTCAAACAAACATGTTTTGAAATTCTGTTGGTAATTGTTTGAAACAAAACACAGTTAAAAGTAACCATACAAATAAATAAATTAGTAGCAAGTACCAGGATGTATTTTGAACACAATTTTTCTAAAAGAAATGAATCAAACAATATCAATAACAGTAAATATCTATCTTTGTGTTTTATGGAACAGGTTTTGTAGCAGACATGTTGGACCTCATATGTGACAAAGTCTTGGTGGACCCCATGCCATACACAAATGAGATGTTGTCCATTCCTCTCCTCGCCCAGTATGAGCGTCCGGACAAGGAGGAGGTCATTGCCAGCTACATGACCAGGTTCAACCAAGACTCGGTCTAAATCCAGCGTAGTGGCCTTTGTCTTCAGGAAACTCCTGGCGTATGTGAAGGACCACACATGCTGGGATGACAACCCAGATTCTGCACCCTAAGTAGCCCCAGCACCAGCCAACAAAGGGGCGATAGGCCAGATGTCTGCACCATCTACAGAAAAAGGACACAAAACTATTTATTTCACAATGTTTTCAATCCCGAGTATTACAACTGTTGTTGATTTCCTGACAGGATGGCCCTGTGTTCTCAATATTATTATTGGATGTATTGTTTTATGTAAATAAATGCTTGTATGTGTCAACAGAAATGGATTGTGAATACCAAAAAAATGTTCAACATGTCTATTAATAAGATAAAAATCAACATGTCGCAAATACAATATATTAGATTTTGTTGTACCTATATATGTCATGTTACTGCATTAATGAAGGAATGCCTAATGAAGCAAAATAAGACATAACTAGTTTTTATTCTGACATTTTTCAAAGAACGACTTACCGATGTATTGGTCTCAGACGTGAAGGGCCATACCTGGCCCTCAGTACGTGACCGGCCCTTTGTAGGGTGTACACGTTTAGGTACACAGGCTGGAACCCAGGATGTTGAGTCATGCACGGAACTTCATCAACCTCCTGCAGACGAATCCTAACCTACAGTGAAAAACATGGTAAAGGTATTTTGAATTTAGTTGTAAAAGTAGCCGAATACCGTAGAGACATAACTTTGTGGTTTAGCTGTGAGCTTGCTACTTGTATCTCCAAACAGATGTTTTCTGCTTCTGTTGGCATACATTCACAGTGTCCACAGGAACACCTGTACAACAGGTGAAGACACCTCAAAATAGAGTAGATAAAAGCATCACTGCAATATGGTTACATCATTTCACCATTAAACTGGTGGCAGGTGTCAGCTCCGTGTGTCTTGTCACAGAGGACTGCCTCAAACATTTAGCAGCTTAGTAACGGGTTAAATCAATGTGATAGAAAAATAAAGGAACTTAGCCGTGAGCAGAAGCTAGCATTAGCCACATGGTAATAACTATCAGAACCACCATCAGACTTTACCGTCACTTACAGAAATACAGCAACATTTTAACAGTCAACACATCTGTACATATACAAAATACATAATAAGACATGTGACATTATTACTGTGTGATGAGAGGCGGGAGTAGAAGCTAAAGTAGCTACCGGACGATGCTAACGTCCTGTGATGACGTAGGGTACACAACAAAACAACAGAACCAACTAAGTAACGTTCACACGGACTAACCGTTCAGAAACGTCCTGCTGCAGCCGCACAGTCGGTGTTTCTTCTGGGTCCGACTCAGGGTCATAGATGTACGCCGACACGATGGGTCCTCCAAACGCCATAATGCTAACAAACGTAATGCCGGTCAGTGTCCCGTTAGCCTAACGCTCTACGTCAGAGGGGCGTGGCCCAGGTGAAGGAGGCGTGGACCAGCGGAGCTCATTAACATACTGCAGCCGGAGGTCTGAAACGAAGCGTTTTGTGAGGAGCTCAGATGAGCGGTTTTGAAAAGCTGATATTTAGGACCACAGATCACTTTAGGTCAAAATATTTGGAATACAGTCTAGTTGGACATCTGGCAGCTGAATGACATTAAGTTAAAAATACATAATATGGGACCTTTAAGAAAAACGCAGGCGCGCCTCTTGATTCAAAGCTGCACAGGTGAGCCCCTCCCACCACCTGCATCCATCAGTTAGACAGATTTCTTGGTGGGCGGGGCTTCTGTCAGTTATTACCTCCTCCATTAGGAAGTTGACAGTCATTGGAGGGAGTCCACGGTGTGACGGGAACGCAGCAGCTTCCTTCCCGCAGCATTCCACGCATTCCGGCGCGGCGGCTCCTACCTGTCGGACAGGTGCGGCCGGCTGGCGCTAGGAGCCAGAAGGGGGTCGCGTCGGCTCTGAACGGGGGCCACTCACCGTCACCCATGGGCGAGTGTCTGCGGACAGCTTGTCCGTGTCTAGACGCGCTGCGACAGAGGATCTTTGGAGACAAAAACGCTTCTACCGATGGAGGGGATGTGGGCGGCGGCGGCGGCGGCGGCGGCAGCAGCCTCGACTGGAGAGCACCGGGTCAGAAGGAGCGCCCGGTGGAGAGCAGCTCCGTCTTCACGGCGCTCTGGTCGTTCGATTCGCGGCAAGAGGACGAGCTTTCGTTCACGGAGGGGGATCTGTTCAGCGTGATCAACCGGAACGGGACCTGGTGGTCCGCGCGGAGGATCGACCGGAACGGGCGCGTCCTGGACACCGGGGTCGTGCCCAGTAACTACCTGGCCCGCGCGGAGACGCTGGAGATGCAGCCGTGAGTGAAGTGATTTAGATGACGTCACGGACGTCACACCTGTTGAAGTTTGTTTCTCCTGCAGCAGGTGTTTGTTTGTTTACTAATATTCTCACTTGTTTGTCAACAAGTGTGGAAATGTTGAAATAATTTCAGGTTATTTAGGGTCATGAAGAAGGGCGTGTCCAGAGGCGGGGTTTGAGTCAGGCTGCACACTCAAACCCCGCTGTAGGGGTACAGTGAAGCAGGACGGCATCCAATCAGAATCACCTGTTGGAATTGTTTGATTGGTTGATGATTGGTTTAATTCACCTGCTGCTAACAGGAAGTGGTGTGTCAGGTGTGAAATGTTTTTTTTCTAGGCATCATGCCACGCCCCCTGCTCTGCAGCAGGTCAGACCTTCCGTCTCCACTTCACCAGCTTCAGCTTCACGTTCATCTTTGAAACGTCCTCTGGTGCAAACCCTGAATGTCATCACTGCCGCTTTAATGTCAGCGCCGTGTCTCTGAGCACTGATGCATGCTGGGACACAAATACACCACGGGGCCATGAAACGTGTGGTCGTTCGCCAGGTGCCACAAAGCTGAAGTGGTTTTTAATGTCGCTGCTATTTGTGGCCGTTTCACATCCGTTTTAAACACACAGGAGTTAGCTTTCAGGGGCTACGCTAGCTCTCACTCTTCAGCATCGACTTTAAAATTAATTTTATCTTTTCCCTTGAAAAAACACTAAAGAAAAAACAACTGGAAACATTTAACTATTTACAAATACAAGAATAAAATAATTTAAAAAACGGTAACTTCTGTATCTTAACAATATTTTATTTGTGTTTACTAAAATTCAACCAGAACCAGTGTCATTCTAATCATGACACCAGAACACTTGTGAGTCCTCCCATTGGTCACGACCTTTCTCTCTCCATCTTCATCCAGGTGGTACTTTGGGACGATGAATCGGTTCCAGGCCCAGAGCCACCTCCTGGGACCGGGAAACGACGACAGAGCCTTCCTCGTCCGGCACAGCGAGAAAGACAACGTTGGATACGTTCTGTCAGGCAAGGCATGAAACTGGGCGATGAGGGAGGAAGGCCAAAAACAGAAGGAGGATGAGGCGTTTGAGTCCGTGGGTAAAAACAGAACTAGTTTCACTTCAGCTCTGGAACAGAGTCATTCGTGTTTGATAAAGGAAGTTGTTTGAAGCTGACAGAAGACAAAACATTTCAAACCGGATTTTGCATTTATCTCCACAAAGATCACCAGAAACTGTCTCGTCTGATAAACATGGCTGGAAATGATTCCTTTTTTAACTGCTGCCACGCCCCAAAACCGACCAAACCAAAATCAATCTCCAGTTTGTCTCCATCAGGGTGGTAAACGTCTAGCTGTCGTCCCGTTCGAGGCTGATGTCACGCTCTTATCTGTAAGATAAATACGACGCTACAGCCGGTAAAACATTAGCTTAGCAAAGACGGGACAAAATCCACCTACCAGCACAGGAAACAGTCACAAGTCATTTAACCGATGCCCTTTACAAGGGCAACGAGCGCAACCACGGAAAATGTCAGCGTTTGTTTTCCATCACTAATCTTCACTTTCAAGCGGGACAAACAGGAAGTGTGTGACGAACGCCATTTTCCAATCTGTTTAGAAGAAGTATTCCTGGAATGGTAACACCTAGCTTTGTTTGTAACCCGTCCTGCCGCGGAGCGCAGAGGAAGTGTTGCTGAACGAAACATAACACTGACTATCATCAATAAAATGATTCATGACATGTGGGCAGCAGATAAGAGATCATGAAAATCCATCAATCACATTTTAGTTAGATATATATACTTTATTTATCCCAAACTGGGAAATTTAGGATCACATAGTGCCAAAGTGCCATAGTGCCAGTTACATAGTGCCAAAGCGTAACAGAAGTCATGTCATTGCACGTCACATACAGAGCTGGTCTAAAACAGTCAACAAGTGATATCTTCAAAGATATCTGAAGACATCTGAGCAGCGTCTCGGTTGGAAACGAGGCGTGAAAACAGAAACTGTTCTTCTGGTCGTCTTCATCCAGCCTTCGTTTTCAGACCTCTGAGGTTTGTCGGATTTCGATTTCGTACCTGCTGGCAGAAAGGAAAATGTTAATCTGCAGGCGTTGTGGAACAACTGTCGAACAACTTAAATCGTAACAACCTGGATTAAAAAATACTGAATTGTTTGCAAACTTAAAATAGTCAATAATATTTTTTTCAATAATATTTGGTATTAACCAAATACTATCGAAAATGCATCCATTAATAAAGTATAGTACAGAACTGGGAATGGTTGCCCAGAGATGGTGCCCAGAGAGGAACTGTGGTATTGTATGAGGAAGTCTGGAGTATCAGAGAAGTATGTGAGAGCAATGCAGGACATGTATGAGGACTGTAAGACAGTGGTGAGGTGTGCTGTAGGTGTGACAGAGGAGTTCAAGGTGGAGGTGGGACTGCATCAGGGATCAGCTCTGAGCCCCTTCTTGTTCGCTATGGTGATGGACAGGCTGACAGACGAGGTTAGACAGGAATCTCCATGGACTATGATGTTTGCAGATGACATTGTGATCTGTAGTGAGAGCAGGGAAGAGGTGGAGGAGAAGCTAGAGAGGTGGAGGTTTGTCCTGGAAAGGAGAGGAATGAAGGTTAGCCGCAGTAAGACAGAGTACATGTGTGTGAATGAGAGGGACCCAAGTGGAAGAGTGAGGTTACAGGGAGAAGAGATCAAGAAGGTGGAGGATTTCAAGTACTTAGGGTCAACAGTCCAGAGAAATGGAGAGTGTGGAAAAGAGGTGAAGAAGCGTGTACAGGCAGGATGGAACGGGTGGTGAAAAGTGTCAGGTGTGATGTGTGATGGAAGAGTTTCAGCTAAAAGGAAAGGTGTACAAAACTGTGGTGAGACCAGCGATGTTGTTTGGCCTAGAGACAGTGTCACTGAGGAGGAAAAGACAGGAGACAGAGATGAAAATGCTGAGGTTCTCTTTGGGAGTGACCAGGAAGGATAGGATCAGGAATGAGTACATCAGAGGGACAGCACATGTTAGAGGTTTTGGAGATAAAGTCAGAGAGGCCAGACTGAGATGGTTTGGACATGTCCAGAGGAGAGATAGTGGTAGGTAGATAGAGGAGAGATATTGGTAGAAGGATGCTGAGTTTTGAACTGCCAGGCAGGAGGCCTAGAGGAAGACCAAAGAGGAGGTTTATGGATGTAGTGAAAGAGGACATGAAGGTAGTTGGTGTGAGAGAAGAGGATGCAGAAGACGGGGTTAGATGGAGGCAACTGATTCGCTGTGGCGACCCCTGAAGGGAAAAGCCGAAAGGAAAAGACAGAACTGGGAATGGTTATCTTCGGTTTAGTCTGGAGAAGTTAATGACTTAAGCTGTGTCTACTGGAGCCGACTAACCTTTCAACACATACTTTCTTTCAGATTTGGTTTTACTTTGCAATCTGATAAATCTTTCCTTTTTTAAACTATTTTTCCCCAGTGAGGTCGAGTGAACGGGTGAAACACTTTAAAGTCCTTCAGGACCACGAGAACAACTATCACGTAGAGCAGAGCCAGCACTTCAGCTCCATGATGGACCTGGTGGAGTTCTACTGCACCAACAGCCTCAACAACACCCCCCCGATGGGCAACCCCTGTAAGAAGGTAGGATCCGACCAGCTGGTTGTCTTCTAGTTTCTCTCATTCCTGCTGTCAAACCAGGAAGTGCCCAGTCATCACACAAAACTTTAGAATGCCATATAGCAGCAGCGCCAACGCTAATACCTGAATCATCGGGATTCCAGTTCATACTGAACAAACAGCATTCATCGTTTCTATCGCTGAACAAACTGCCAAGTCACAACGGTGACTCGTGTTCCTGGTAGCTGTCGCTTTCAAAGTAAATTTTGAAATATTTTATTTTTAGACACTTTGACCTTTCATGCCCTTGAGGGCCACATATTATTATGTGGTGGGCCAGATGTGGCCCACGGGACTTGTGACACATGTGTGCAGGCGCTCTGAGTGACCAGTTTTTAAATCATATTAAAAATGAATCAAACTTCATTTTAATTTGATCATCTACACTGTGCAGCGATTGAATCATTAAATTAAACACACTTTAAGTTGTCGATATTTTTGTTTCCGTCAGATTCCACCCAACATCCCGGTTTGTGACAAGGACGAGTGGGAGCTCCCGAAGTCGGAGTTTACCGTGGAGGCGGAGCTGGGCAGTGGTTACTTCGCCACCGTTCACCGGGGACGCTGGAAAAACATGATCAAAGTGGCCATTAAGATCCTGAGAAACGGTAGGACCTCTTCATCCACCTTTCTGGTTGGTGTATTCCAGATAGTAATATTACAATGACTGGTGTGGGTCTGGGTTACCTGTCCATGGTAGAGCTGTTCACTAATTCCCTGGTACGACTGAAAAGCTGAACTCTAAATCAAACCTAAATGAAACTTTGTCACTCCAGTGAGATCCGGCCCCTCCTTCATCGCTCAAGTGTTCAGTTACCTGTAGTTCACCTGTAAGACTTGCAGTTGGTTGAGTTTCCTTTGTGTGGTGTGGAAGCTGGGGCGGGGCCTCAGACTGTTTTGTGGTGGAATACGATCAGTCTGAATAAAAGACTGTTTGTGTATCCACATCTTTCACTTCCTCTCTCCTGAACCCATCACATCTTGTCTGAACAAATTGGATGATCCTCTTTCTGGACAGGGGGAGGCTGTGTTAGCTTGTACCATGTTGTATCTGTCGTACGATTGAAATAAAAATCCCTGTCATTATTAAGACCCATTTTTCTTTTAAGCATTTACCAAGCACAGAAAACCCCTGCTTGTCTTGGATTGACCTGTTTGAATTGTCATGTTTGGTGAATCACGATTTCACAACATGGTCCTGGTTCCTCTTTTGGATTCTGTCAGACTCCGAGCTGAACCACGCTGAATTTCAGAGGGAAGTGGAGATCCTAAAGAGACTCCGCCATCGCCACCTCATTTCCCTGTTCGCCATTTGCACAGCATCGACGCCCTTCTGGATCATCACGGAGCTGATGGAGAAAGGCAACCTGCTGGGCTTCCTCAGAGGTACCCTTCTGCTTCACCGTTTCAGTTTGGAACCCCAACTCACTCAGATTCTGATCCTCTTTGCTTTGGTTTCAGGACCGGAGGGGCAAAATCAAGACTTTGCGTCCCTTATTGACATGGGTGCCCAGGTGGCTGATGGGATGTCTTACCTGGAGGAGAAGGAGAGCATCCACAGAGATCTAGCAGCTCGAAATGTGTTGGTGGGTGAGGACTACATCTGTAAGGTGGCGGACTTTGGACTGGCAAGGGTGATCAAGGTAGGGAGGGAAGGGGGGGGGGGTCTGTCTTTTTTTTTGGGTCCAATCTCGTCTACAGTTCTTAGAACTGATTTGTCTTCCAGGAGCCGTTCTACATAACAGATGATAAGAAGATTCCCTACAAGTGGACTGCTCCTGAGGCCATCACTCATGGAAAGTTCTCCAACAAGTCGGACGTCTGGTCTTTTGGCATCCTACTCTACGAAATCGCCACCTATGGAGGCGTTCCCTACCCAGGTTGGTAGAGTGACACATCTGAGATTAGTTTTCTGTTTTTGGTGTGACTTCCTGGAGGAATCTGTCTTCATGAGGAGATTCATCATGTTCTGATCAAATGTTCTCCACATTCCTTAACTCTTACAACACAAGTCAAACTATTCAACATGTAGATTTAATCTGTTTTCAAGTCCTGGATCGCACTAAAATTCCAACATTCAATAATTCCTTGTTCTGCACATGCCCCAACCATTGGTTATGAAGTCGAAGCACAAATAAATGGATCCCTTCTAAATTTAGCAGGTACCTCGTGTGACGTTTCCAACTTGTCCGAGCGTCATCACAATCCGTCGGGTAACTTTGTGTAATCCTGCTTTGTCAGCAGGAGGGAAAGACGATCAATAAATAACCCTTGAACTGAGCGATGCAGTGGTTGCATCTTTACACTTACGTTTCTTTCTCCCTGCTTCCTCTTACCTTCCCCAGCTATGAACAACCAGGAAACGCATGAACGGGTTACCAAAGGATACAGGATGCCAGCTCCGGACAATTGCCCCAACTTTCTCTATAACATCATGCTAAAATGTTGGAGCGCCCAGCCAGAAGATCGGCCAGACTTTAAGACCCTGAAGAGCCAGCTGGACAACAGCTCCTATGACCTGGAGTGAGTTTGAGTGTTGGTGGTGATCTGAAACAACTGAACCAACTGTTCCGTGTGACAGGTTTCAAGTACAGTTGTTCATTTTTCACCTGGCAGTGATGCTTAGATGAACGTTTAGCCTTTCACTAACGGATGAAACAGACGCAAACGCGACGTGATGACGTCTATGCAGCGGATTTAAAATCTGACTGCAGTGTCTAGTTTCAGCCAGCAGGGGGCAGTACAGTCACAGTAGCTGTCTCTCTTTTACCCGCTGCAGTGAAGGGATTCATTCGCCGTCTTCCGGTTCTACGTTCAGGTTCTCTGCAAACGGGAGAAACGCAGAACGATAAAACAAATAAATTGGACCGAACCGGTGCGATGCGTTCAGGGACTCTGACCTAAACAGACGCAGCTGCACTTTATTATCTACATTTATTAAATGACGCTTTTTCTGAATTCTATCAAGAATTCAAAATAAAAATGTGGGATTATAGGAAATTTCCACATGCTGATTCACGCACAGCAAAGGCTTTACACGACATTGTTATTGAAAACAATGTAAAAAAATTGGTATAATTTGAAGGAAAATTCCTTAAAAATACAATTTTAGAAAGAAATTACACTAAACTACAGGTGTCAACGAAAAAATATGTGAAATTAAAAATGTTCAGTGTTTAACGGGTTCAAAGTCAAACTTTAAATCCTGGATCTACTTGTCTTCGGCCTGAACACAATTATTTAAATGTATTCTCAATAGCAATTAAATTATTCAATTTAATTAAATGTAACTAAATTAAAATGATTCCCAAAGGCTTCCTTTTTATTTATTGTGGATCATGTTTCACGAGGCATGTGATTAGACTCTCCACTGCTGCTGGAATAAATATTTGACTTCTATATTCTCACCTTTGCAATGAAAGTGGAAAGATATGAACGTCCACCACTTCTGCAAGATTAAAAGAAAATATTCAACAGATTTTATCTGGGTGTATTCTTAAAAAGCAAACACACACATTAGTGCTTAAAGTACCCCACACTGAAGCCTGTGTGTGTGTGTGTGTGTGTGTGTCGATGCTTAACCTCCCCCAACCCCAAGTTAACCCAGCATCAGACGTCAGACCTGCAATGTGCAGATCAAGTCCAAACAGACTCTGGACAAACTGGTTTTTAATCAGTTCAGACACATTTTGACCTCAAATAGAAGAACTTTGTCGCCACTGACAACAGACATTGGCGACAGGAGGAATATTATTCTTAATGACTAATTGTGTTTGATCTGGAACAACAACTAGAGACTCTGGAGCATCTGTTCACACAAATAACATGATGTAAGAACAGACACACAAAGTCCTAATATGCAAGTGTTTACACGGAAATAAGGACGAACCTCAGAGACCAATTGGTTCGGTGCTAGTCGCTAACGTTAGCTCATGTCCAGACGAGCTTAAGTGCTGGAGGTTCAGTGAAAGTCAACAGATTGTAGGTCAAAAAGAGTCATCCACTGGAAATGTTTACCATCTGACTTTATCTGTGCGCTTTAAATCCAAATCCTCCAAGCAACGGAGGATGACCTACTCTGACAGACGTTAGCTTAAGTTTCCCTATAGATACTCTGTTAACATGAACGTTGCTGCATCCCAGAAATGCTAGAAGGGAAGACAGACGCAGGTAACAGCTATGATTGGACAGCCAATGTTTTCAGGGGCATTTGATTGTGCGTTGTGTTAGTGTACTGTGGGAGAAGAAACATTTACAATCCTTTCGAAACTCCCTGACACCCTCATCAAACATTGTTGATCAGCCAGACTAGTCTCGACTATGGCTGTTGGACAAAACCAACCACCAGTAGAACTGAAGAAGACTCTTGGATGAGAGGTGAAATGTCTTCAAGAAACTTTCTTCAAGTCCAGTGGATTGATTTAAACGGCTTTGGATAACCATGACCTAGATTGAGAACCAGATAGTTTGAAGTTGTTAGTTTAGCAAGACGCGTTCCAACCATGACAGTGTCTTTCTACCTCCTGTTCAAAATAAGATGTAAATGCCAAGAGTTCTAAAAACAGTAACCAGCGTGACTTTCTAGAACTGAGTCAGTGTCTCTTGGCACCATTAATTGTAATCATTTCACAACACATTGTCGATGCATGATCGGCATCAACATCCTGCAGTCATGTCTGGAGCCGCCAGCTATCAGCTGCATGTCCTTCATCTGTGTCATCATTTACCATGTGGAGCTCCAGATTCCCTCTTGAAAATCCAGCTTGACGAGGACCGGAGAGGAAGGAGAACAGAGGGGTGAAGGGAGGGAAGAGACAGGCTGCCTCATCACATGAAAGGGAGGCGTGTTCGTCGTGTGTCTGCAGAGCGTTGACTTGTTGTCTGCTGTTGTTTTGGATCTCTGCTGATCAGAACTCATCCGTCTGGTGGTTTGTTTACGACCACACACCCAACGAAGGTAAGAGTTTTAAACTTTACCGACTCATTTCCAGACTCTTATTTGACAGAATGCTAAGAACATTGGGACTTTCGCTGTTTATTCACTTCACTGGAAATACAGGTTCAAAATGATTTCAAGGGATCATCAGTACTTATGAGGCAGCTGTCATTCTCTTCTCTAGAATTTAATCAAATTTTTACTCATGCATCATGTTTGTTTCTCCAGTTGGACTCCTGACAATAAAACCTAAATAAAACCTTTTGAAACGAGTTGATCCAATGAAGAACATGAAAACACAACAAAACTGACATCTTCACGTCTACACTTTGTCCTTTAGCTTCACTGCCTTCAGCATTGTACTTGGTTTGTTTCCAGATGGATCGTTTCCCATTATTTTATGGCATGTTGTCTCAACGCTTTTAAGGCGGTATTTCATAACTCAACTGCTTGTCACATATCCAGAGCACATTGAGATGTAATAAAAGGTGCCAATCAAACTGATCTACTCCACCTAGACAGACAATCTGAGCTTAGAGAGAAATAACGCAAAGCAGGATGTAGAGAAGACAGAGCAGAGGACAGGCCACACTTCTGTTGACTTTATCTGACAAACTCTCCAGCTCCTGCTGGAAATAACGTCACCTGAAAATGTAACTAGCGAATGTTGGATTTGTGATGTTAGGAAGGTAAAAGTTAAAGCACGTTATGGTTACAGCTGACATTCAAGGAATAGTTTCCCCCTTGTTTCCACCCTGGAACTGGGGCTCCCTAGAATCCAGCATGACCGTCTTGGATCCAAAAGGACTGCAGCTGCTGTCTTGGTTTGACGGTCTTCCTGTTCCTTTAGCCCACTGGACACGGGGATCCATGCTAAAACCTAGAGAGCCTGTCTGGAATGTGCACATGTTGAAGATACTTTAGCATGTGCAAAAGGAAAGACTAAAAGTCAGCTGCATGTCCTTTTCTGGTTTCCAGTGGGAGTCAAAGATTTATGACAGATGCTGTTCAGTGTCATCCACCCGGAGGCGAGGGGATCTCGGCCAGCTGAGGTCAGGATCAATGTAGGCTGCAGGGAAAAGTGTCCCCCTCCCTGGGAAAGACCTGCAGAATGAGGCTTTTAAAAAGATTCATGGTGTCCTAACAGCTTTTAGATGCTGGTAGAAGTTAGAATAGTGGAAACTATTCAATGCCAGGGGCAAAAATCACACCGCTTTACCCACAGTATATTCATTGTTAGGTTCGATCCGGAGGGGAACGATGGTTGGTTAGGGTCAGAATTAGGGTTAAGGTTAGGTTCAGGATCAGGGTTAGGGTTAGGATTAGGATTAGTGTTAGTCCTGTCCCAGCTGTCTCTGAAGCTGACTCCCTGTAATAAATTCACTTTCTGTTTCAATTCATGTCAGCAGAGAAATAAGCTGAGCAAGCATGAATGCTTCCAACCTGTCAGGTCCTGCATGTGTCATGTCCATGACTATTGTTAGAGAGGGCTCAGCTAAAGGATACCCCAAGTTCATTCCTGTGACCTCTGACCTATAACTAGCTGTAATCCAGGTCAACAGTGAGCTAAAACAAGCCCATGTTTGTCTGAGCCGTAAAAATGGGTGCTGACCTTCTGTCTAGGGTGATGCCACTCGACTCTGGCAAAAATATAAGCCACTCCTTGGCCGCCTATGGAAGCAGAAGGGCGGTCACTTCCTGTGGAGAAAAACCTGCTGATGCTTCCTTCTGTTTTAAAGCGCTGAAGCTCATTTATGAATCAGAGAAGAAAGTTTAAGCAGGTGAAGAGCTGGCAGAAGGTGGGTCTGTTTATCTCAGTCATTCAGGGTTACTCAGTTTAAGGAGCATGCTCACGAAATGCCTGGTTTTCCTACTTCCTGCCTAACTTCCTTATGAGTGTCCTTCTCCCCACGTTCCCTCTTAACATTTCCTTCCTTCTTGCTTTCCCGTGTTCTTTGTTTCCTCTCATCTTCTCTTTCAACTTTCCTTCTTTGTTCCCATCTGAAGTTTCTTTCTTCCTTGTCTCATTCAATCTTCTTTCTTTCAACCTTCCAGCCTTCTTTGTTTTCGTCTTTCCCTCCCTTCCTGTCTGTCCTCCCTCAGTTCTGTTCTTTTCCTCCCCTATTTGTTTTGGTTTTTCATTTCTTCTTATGGCTGCTTCCCTTCCCCTCCCTTCCCTGCTGAGCTAATGTTGCTCAGATCAGCTGTTGGATGCGAGAGACGAATGAGAACAGGTTCCTAAAATAAAAAACAGTTCCTTATATGAAGTGTACCACAGCCACAGGGTTGATCTGAACGAGGGAAAAGGAGGGTGGGTGAAACAAGAGTGGGAGGGGACAACCTTTCCCCTACATCTGACTGAGCGGCGAGGCTTCCAACACAAGAAGTGTTTACGCCGACTCACACAAGGCAGTCAACAAACTGGAAGACGTGAGAGGTGGTCCAACCAGGACGAGCTCGTCTTTCACAGGTTCCACAAAGGGTTTGACAGAATTTAATATAACTTTATGCAAGTTTCTATTAACAAAAGTGTGTTTAGAGCCTCAGAACAAACCAGAGAATCTTTTACATTTCAGTTGTGTATTTTTAGCTTCATGAATGTGATGTCCTAAGCCGCACCCCTGCTAGCTGCATAACTTAGGGTGGTTTTTTACTGTAAAGGAATACATTGCATGCTTTTGGAAATGTCAGCCAACATATTTGAAAGAGAAACATCCAGATATCTATCCATCAAGCAATAGCAACTCACAGATAGGAGATGCAAAAATATTTTGTTTACTCCAGCTGATTTTTTTTTTTTAAGGGGGGGTACTGTTACTAACAGCAAGTATGGGTCATCCTCTTGTGAAATACCACACAGACCGTGAAGCGCTGAACTTATCTTCTCAGCACAAATATTATCGACACAAACATCTGTGCTCCAGTTCCACCACTCCCTTCCAATTTATTCACCTATTCATTCATTTTCCTTGTCACTTCTCTCCTTACGGGGGTCACGGAGGTTGCTGGAGCCTATCCCAGTGGACTTACGGGCATGAGGCAGGGGTATGTTCCGGACATATTTATATAACAGTGAACTGACCTCTGACTTCACATCTCTTATATATGGCTATGATATAGCTAACATCTGAAAAACAAGTGCGTAGTGATGATACTTTTTACTACACAACGCTTGTGTTAAAGAACAAGGACAAGGACAAAACTATTTAGAACTCAAACCCAAACAGGAGCATCAAGGCTTTCAAAGCAGAATGATGATCCCTGGACCACAAACTGAGCTTATCTCTAAATATAAATGTCCAACCTCGCCGATTGAGGCTCCCATGTGATATTTCAACACCAGTGCAAATATTGTCAGAGAATCTGTCATCAAAAAACCAGCGCTGATAGACCCGACCTGATCAAACAGGGTGAACAGGAGGTCATTGCTAATCCTGGTTCACTGCTTTGGTGCTCTGCAAACAAACAGATCGATCTAAAAGACCTGTTTATCGATCCCAAACCAAGTCCAAACCCAAAGATTCTTTACATTATAAATAACCAAGAAATGCACAAAATTCAATTCAACGAAAACGTTTTGGCATTTTTGCTCAAAAACAACAGTGACATGGATGAATAATGTTATTCTTCCGAGAAGGTGGAGGGATCAGACGCGCTCATGGTCGACCGATGGGGCAATAGTGGAGTCATGCATTCAGACAGTAGGCGGTTGTGTGTATCACGTCTTATTTATGCGATACTGTGAGATCAGGTTGAATCAGAAGGAATCAGAATATAAGGAACATTCAAGGTCCAACAATCTCAAACATCTGTTTAGCTTTCATGGCAAAGTTTCTTAGAAATCACTTCAGAATATTCTTGGAGTCTTCCCTGCATCCTGCCACCAAGATTTGTGGAAATCTGTTGAGTATTTTTCTTGGAAAATCCGCACCAAACCAAAATCTCAGTTTTAACACTACAAGTTGAGTGTGCTCTCTTCCAGGTGGAGCCTGGTCCACAGGTTTGAGCTTTTTGAACTCACTGATAACTGTAACCTGAAAACATTGAGAGTTCAGGAAAACCTATTTTTGATTTCTGAGCTGTTTTGTGGTGAACTTAATGCACCTGATCATCAATGACAAATAAAAACCGACAAAGACCTCACCAGTAAAATGTTTCATAAGTCGATAGCATGACCTCAAAAGCAGAACATGCTTCCAAAAGCTTTGCCAGGCTTGAAGTTGTTCAGCGTCAGCCTTGGGTTTTTGTCTGTTGTGCTGAAACTGCAAATTCTCAAAATGAACACTTTCACTACCCTTCACAAAGCAGACGATAAAGAAAAATTTAAAGAAACTCAATCTCAGCATCAAATCACCAACAGAGAGAACAAACATAAGCATCTAATAATAGCAAGGTTAGTATTCCAGGTAACAGGTTGAACAAACTTTTTCCTGCTTCTATTGGAACAATGGCAGCTTCTATTTGCTGTGTTAACAGCTGTGACCTTCAGCCCCGTCGCTGTTTACCTTTCCACAACATCTCCCTTCAGGATCAGCACAAATTCAGCTGAAGCCTCTTCCACGTGACAAAAATGCAAAACTAACTTAAATCATCTAAAAAATTCCATCAACGATGCGTCACGATGAGACACAGATAAGACCCGTCCAGCAGTCATACAACAGAATTAGGTTGAATGTTTTCAACATTCCTCCCTTTGGGTGGTTTTCTATCACAAACTTCTCTCCTCTCAAATCGTATTAGAATATATTACCTTCAGGACTCCCTTCGTTCATCTTTGTGTTTGGATTTGAATTACAAATTTAAAAAAAACTGAAATTAAAATGAGGTTGAATGTTTGAGGTGATGTAAACTGAATTGATCTGGAAAGAAAGACTGAGTTTTTCAATGGGGCGTTTGTTTCCTGGCGTTACATCTCACACTCTATCTTTCAACCCCTTCAGGTCGGACATTCAACTCGCCATGACTAGCGTCAACTCTCCAGCCTGTCTGCTCGCCCGCAACCATTTTCACACAAGTAAGCTGACACGCAGTCGAAACTGACTTGAGACGCCAAAGGGAGAGTAAATATTTGAATTACAAACAACAGTGTCAAGCCTCAAGTGTGAATGAGTCTCAACTCAGTGTTAGAGCAGGCGTCTGCGGTTCAATTCCCGCCCCTGCCAAGCCATCGTCAGAGTGTGAGGTGACGTCTCACCTGCCAGTCACTGCCAAGGTGCCCTGGAGCAAGGCGCCGTCCTCCTTACGAGCTGCTAAATTGGGGCACACCGCTGAGTCGCTGCCCATCACTCTTCTTCCCTTGTACTGTACTAATTTACACTCTTACAGGCCCCTAGTGTGTATGCGTGTTTGTTTCAGGGGCCTGTACACATACAGTATATATGCATGTGTAGCTTGAGTGAAAAACAATTAATTTCCCCATTGGGGATCAATGAAGTTGAATTTGATTTTTAAATCTTTAAACTCACTGAAACATTGTCACTACCATAAAATCAATATGTTCGATCTGACAAATCACAATAAATCATATGTGTAGATAAAACATGACACACGCTATACTAGAAAAACAAACTAGAGAAGAAATTAATATCTCCTGAAAGCGATTATTTTAACACAAAGTCAAACCTGATAAAAATAATTAGTATAGTTCCACGGTTCTGATATTTTTCCATGTTTATCTCAAATAACAAAAAACTGACACTTAAATGACACTTAAATTTAATGACACAAAAGTTTTTTTTAAATTAGATATGAAACCAAAATAAAACGACACCAAGTACAGGTCGCACCTCTGCCAAGGCCAAGCGATGCTATTCATTCATTTAACCTGGTTGATGCTCATACAGTCAGGTGGAAATCAGGTAAGTAGTTTAAACAGAAATACAAATAAAAAAAAACCCACATGACTATTTGGTAACCAGACAGATGATTCTAACTGTTTGGCGTTCATAGAGATCTTATCTTTCTCTTGTATAATCACAGTTTCATTTTTGGTTAGCTGTCGATTAGCTGTGAGTCCTTCAAATGCAAGCATCATCATGCAAGACACTAAGACATTGAATCTCAATAAGACACATTAGTATTTATGGTGGGGGCATTCTGCTCACCCTCAGATAAGCTGTTAAACTGAGCAACAGCCAAGTGTGAATGGCTGCCGTGGTTTCTGGGAATGAAGGTGAATACTGCTTTGCAGTTGATAAACTCGTTTGAGGGGTTTAATTATACAGCCGATCCATCTGTGTACTTTCCTAGCTTGGATGTGATCTTTTGTTTTAAAAAAATGCAGTTCTCAATGTTCATTCACAAACCAGTGTTGGTGCTTCTGTGTCACTCAGACTCGACCCCCAGTCCGAAGCAGCTAAAGTCTGTGATCAGCTGTCAGGTCAACAGGCACCAGCAGAGACGGCTCACCGTCCACGTCACCATGGCTTCCCCTGCAGGTAACCATCTTCAAACGCGCCCTACATTCAACATGGTACACCTATAGACTATATCAGAAGCCACAAAAACCTGACTTCATGAAAGCACACGCCGGTTAATTTCTATTAAAAAATAAGCTTTGGTTTCAATGCAGAAATAGTGCAATGTAATATAATGTATTATTTTATTACCAGTGGAGATTTGACCTCTGAACCTTCAAGAGTCTGGCATCTATGTAGGTCAGTAGGCCGGAGGAGTTCTACAGACACACATACTGTTCATAAAAAATCCTGTCTGTATGTTCGGTATGTGGGTCAGTATACATGTAGACAAATAGAGACCTGTTCTATACAAACACACACACACACACACACACACACTATGCTCCTACATTTTTCATAGGGGGCCCGTGATCTTGAGCGACAGCGAGGTGAGACAGACATGGGGATTAGCTTCCTCCCTCCCCCCAGTTTGTGATTTAATAGTGATCGCAGCAACCCAGAAAACCTGCAGCGTAAGCAGAAACCGTCTAAACACATCTGTCTCCCGTTTCAACCTGACTTGTTTGATCTTTATCTGCAGATTTATTTGGACATTAAGCATAGAGACAGGATGAACAACGGATAGGGCAGAGCTACCTTTCTATTTCTCTTAAAAGAATATTTTCAAATGAATTTAATGGTTTTCTCTCTTTCCCTCAATTTCAGGTGGCTCTGGAACCAAACGGCTTTTGGTTAAAATTGTCCTCGGCTCCATATTTCTTCGCTTCCCCACCTCCAAACCCACCAGACCTGCCAACAGGAGCGTCAAGTAAAAAGAAACAAGCACACCTCCTCGGTTCATTGACTGTGGAGTTAAGAAATCAGCTTTTCTTATCTTCCCGTTTCTCAATGCTTATGACTGAAGGATTTCACAGCCTGGGTCAGACTGACAAATGCCACAAAAGTAAAAAGACACTTTAATATTTTCATCAGGCAAAAGCAGAAAGAGAAACACATGATTCTGAGTTGTGTTCCAAAAGAGATCTGCAGGACACCGAAATGCTTGGCAACTTTTTATTATAATTTTGCTGAGCTTCTGTTTCTAATCTGCGTCAGCTTTATTAACAATGCTGATATCAGACCGATGATGAAAGAGCTGCATTTCCTCCTGATAAGTATGAACTGACTCAGCATCCGACCGAGTCCATGTGTCACAACGGACACCCTTTGGACAGTCCCCTCTGATCATTTCTTCTTTTTAACATCATGATCATGATCTCTTCAGAGATACTTGTCCATTAAGAGTCCTTCAAAATACGACACACTGAATACTCAGGCATCTCTTCTGTCTCAGCCAATGAGCTTGTGTGTTTCAGCCATAAAATAACAACCATGAGGATGTTGTTGCAGAGCATTGCAGGGAAAGGTCATTGGAACTTAAATGAGGAGTAAGGGCCTCACTATCAAGCACAGGGATGTTTGAAGATGGGTTCAGAATAAACCCGATGGAACAGAACCAACTGGAAAACCCTCCGAGCGCTGCTGACCTAGGACAGACTGCAGCATGAGAGGACAGCCCTTCAAATGAGCAGAACAAACCTCCATTGTTTGTCTTTCCTCTGTTTCATAGAC